>NC_142285.1:580000-775000 GCF_965620075.1 Prunus avium | reverse complement strand
TAAAATAGCTTTCTTATATTTTTAGCTAAATTTTTGCTAAGAAATAGAGAGCATCATTGCGGATGCTCTAAGTTGATACCCATAAGGTGACTGGGGTTCAATTGGACATGCATCCATTAATGTAATTGAAGACAAGCGAGGAGAGAGAAACTGAGAGGAAGGAAGGCAAATAGAGGGATGGGGCGGCGACTAGTGGAGGTAATGCTGGGTTCGGGGTGGGTTGTGGTTGGTTGCTGTACAATCATCTATTTCTTCGATTTTTTAATTCTTTTTTAGGGAGATGAGATATGAGGAAATTGAACAATTGAGATTATGATTACGATGCTGCTGTTAAGGAAGAAAAATGAAAAAATTTGAATGTGAAAACAAACACCAGATGTAAAATAAGATTGTCGTTTGTATATGAGAGAGATGGACGAAGGAATAGAAATAGAGGAGGAGGTGGCGATGGCGGCCAAGGGTAATTGCATCTGGGTTGGGGTGGGAGAGTTCATTCTTTTTTTCGTTTTTTAAATTTCATTCTAAAGGGTAAAATCGGATGTCAAAGTCTAGCTGTCCAAAAAGTATTTATTTTCTTTTAAAAAATGACACGTGGCAAATTTTAAAAAGGAGTATCACCAGCCGACTTGGTGGTACGGTACTATTCTATAATGGGATGCAAATGCAATAATCAATATCTATCATGGAATAATATTTATCTATATAAGTATATATGGAATGGAACATTCATTTCTTTTTCATTTATAATTAAATTATAATCTATCTAGTCTAACACACTGCAAGAGATCTCAAGCAGGAAAACAAGGGCAGTTTTGTCAATTGCTATGCCGTCACTGCAGGTGTCTGATGAAGAAGGAGGCTCTGCAACTGCAAACTTGCCTTGTGCGGAGAACACCGAGAAAATCCAGTCAAAATCATCATCATCATCTTATCATTCTCGCAGAGTGTTTAATTACTACAAGGAGATACTAATAAATATCATGAAGGGTATCAGTCTTCTTATCATTGTTAATCATATTGACCGCCAGCAGCAAGACACTCCTTATCATTGTTAATCATATTGACCGCCAGCAGAGAATCAGACTCAATCACAAGAGGCACAAAAGACGCATCCAAAGCAAAAGAGATACCAGTCTTAAGAGCATACAGCTCAGTAGCAAGGATGGATATCATACTGGGAGCGCGCATAGCCATAGCCCCAACCAAATTTCCCTGAGAGCACAAACAATTGCACCAGCTCCCCTGGCTCTGGTCTCCAAATCAGCAGCCCCATCCACATTCAACTTAAAACATCCTGCAATAGGAGGGTACCACTTAACATCACGAACTGGCGAGGATAAACTCTTATGATTGACAACAAGAGATCTTTTAACTTCATCATCATAGTCCTTCGCACGTTGAACCAAAACTCTGGGAGGTGTGGGCTGGGAGCCATACAACACCCCATTCCTTTCATTCCACAGCAACCACACCGTGATCGCAAAAAGGGACTGCTTATCAGGAGGAATAAGATCCCATGCAGCAATTAACCAATTTCTAGTGTCAGTCAGATTGAGTTGCAAAAATGCACAAGGAAAATCTAACGCCTCCCACACCGATATACAAACAGTGCAACCCACCACGGCATGCAATGTAGCTTCATACACAGCATTACAACGAAAACATACCGCCTCCTGTGTAATATGGCGCCGAAACAACACTTCCTTTGTAGGGAGGATATTTTGTGCCAGCCGCCATAAAAAGTGAAGGATTTTTTTCGGCACTTTCAGCTTCCACAAATGTTTCCAGAGCTTCAAGGAGGAAGAAGAAGGACCAGCGATACTACCAACCGACAGCTCCTCCAACCTCTTATACTCCAGCGCTGCCCAATAACCGCTTTTAAAAGAATATCTCCCATTTGCAGCAAAATGCCAGATTCTCTGATCCAATGTATCACCCATTAAAGGGACAGAGAGAATAGTTTCAGCTTCTGGAAATGAGAAGGTATCATAGATCTTGGCCACATCCCACCGACCGCTTGCGGTGATAAGAGCACTAACTCAGGACTCAGGAGGAAGTGTTTGGACAGATTGAACAGTGAAAAATCTATCATGAGGCACCCAAGGATCACCATAGATATTAACCAAGCGTCCATCGCCAATTCGCCACCTAAGCCCCAACCGAAGCAAATCACGGCCCCAAAGTAAGGATTGCCAAGTAAACGATGGTAACGAACCATCCAAGGCATCGAGAAAATCAGAGGTTGGAAAGTAGCGGGCCTTTAGCATACGCGCAATCAAAGAATTTGGAAACTCCTGCAAACACCAACCTTGTTTGCAAAGTAGTGCTTGATTAAAGCTTATCAATTCTCTGAAGCCAAGCCCCCCGTCAGATTTGTGTTGACACATGAACTTCCAATTCTTCCAGTGAATACCTTTACCGTCACTTTTAGACCACCAATATTGAGCAATAATGCCTTCGATTTCACGACAAAGGCCGACAGGCAACCGGAACACACTCATAGAGTACGATGGAATTGCCTGACACACTGCTTTAATAAGTACTTCTTTTCCAGCCTGGGACAGAAGCTTGCCTTGCCAACCATTCACCTTATTCCACACACGATCCTTAACAGTACGAAATAATTTCTTCTTATCTTTCCCGACGATGGTAGGAAGGCCCAAGTAACGTTCATGACACGGAACAATAGGCACAGACAGCAAGTAACGTTCATGACACGGAACAGTAAGTAAACAAGGGAGGCAAATACATGCCCAATTTCATACATATACATGCCCAATTTACTTACTTCTTTTGCTTAGTTTCTTATAATTTTGAGTTATTTGCCTCCCTTTGTGTGTTTTGTAGGCCAAAAGAGCAAGAGAGCATAATTCATGCAATTCATGCATGTTAAGGCCTAATTTGGATGAAGAGAAGAAGAGCTTAAAGACAAACTCATTTTGGCTACAGCCCCCTGCCAGTCCAGTTCCGTAGGTCATATTGCAAGCTTCGTTTCAGCAACCTACATAGCTCGGATGAGGCAACAGTCTTCATGAAAGTTGTTCCAATGGGTGTGTACTATAACATATCCAAAATTCAGCCCCATTGGATAAATCTGGAGTCCGTCACCTAGCAAACACAGAACCATGCTCAGGATGGATTTTGTCAGCGAGCAAACTGAGTTAGCAATTTGTTTCGGCCTTAACTTCCTCCTCCGAGCTTGGATTGGGCCAATACTTGTGTGGTTGGATCATACACATTCTGAACTTCACAATGGACATCTTAAAGTCTTCATTTGATTCAGCCTAGCCCAAGTTGTAAGCCCTTGAAGTTTCTGGTCATGCTGACCTCAGGATGAGCTGGTTGGAAGCTTGGTCATGGTGAGCTAGGCATGAGCTATTGTAGCTGGTTGGAGGCTTGGTCATGGTGACATGAAGATGAGCTAGGGCTGCTGGTGGGATTTATTGCTGAAGTGCATCAACCAATTCAGATTTTATAATGCAAGTGTTGTATGCATTAGTGAAGTGCATCAACCAATTCATCTTTTATAATGCAAGTGTTGTATGCATTAGCCATATTGAATTCAGATTTATCACTCCCCTCTCCTTATAAATACCACATCCATTCCACATTCAAGACACAACAAATCCTGAGATTCACAACCCCCACAATTCACTCCAACCATCCTCAAACACTCTCACAATCCCAAACACTCCAACAATCACCAAAACAACTCCAGCAAACTTCTATTCCATTTCCCTACGAATTTCATCTTCCTTAGCCATCACCACTCACTCAAACTCATCCCAAATCACCTCCATATCCTTCATACATCTTTCTAGAAGTGGGGAAGCTCTTGGAGAAGCATTAGAAGTGGAGAAGCACTTGGAGAAGCCTTGGACACCACAAGAACTTCAGAAAAAGGGTTTTTCTACTCTTATTGCATTCATTATGTTTTCTCATTTCTGTTCAAGTCTCTTTTCCATTATGAGTAGCTAAATCCATAACTAGGGCTTCGATGTAACCTAACATGAATATTCTGGGTTTATAAGTTTGGAGTTTCAAGTTTGATTCATGATTCATGTTCTTATTCATTATGCTTATAAGTTAACATGCTTGTTTGAATGATTGATCACCATTAGAACTTGTTTGTTAACTATCTTGGTTTGAATTAAGAGTATACACCATGCTTTAATTCTAATTGAACTATGAATAGGAAGAGTATGTATGGACATTCGACAACAGGGATTAGATACATACTTGGTTGTTTAAAATGTTCTTCTATGCTTAATGGGTTCCTAATGCTTAATTTTAGGTTAGACAACAAATGATCAAATTAGGGAATTAGGAACACAAGGTTAGGACCAAACACCATGGCCTAATCATACTTTAGCTAGAATCAATCTTTGAATCTGAATTAGACTTGTTACTTGAATCTTTATAACCCAGAATTGAATTGTTATGGTGAATCGAATGCCCTAGTCTCCAAACCTGTGTTTTAACTTTCAAAACCACCCTTTGTTACTTTTGTTTACTTGCTTTCCGTTGCAATTTCAGTTTGTTCATTTCTTTCTATAATCACAAGCATTCTCACTTCAAAGTTCATTTTAATCTTGCTGCATTTGTTTTCAAACTCACTCTTGCTTTAAATTCTGTTTTAGATTTAACTTCCTAACTTCTTGAATTTGGTAATCTAAAGTACATAACTAATTTGAACTTCTCAGTCTTCGTGGGTACGACCTCGTACTTGTCTTGCTATACTACTAATTGCCCCGTACAATTGCGAGTTAACATATTATTAACAACAAATTTTGGCGCCGTTGCCGGGGACTGAACGAAAGTTCTTCCCTGGTTATGTGCCCAAGGTTACCCTATTCTTTTTAGTGTTTCTAATTAATCTAATTTTCTGTTTCAGGTAGTTTATGTCTAAAAATCCATTACTTGAACAAGTGAGGTCTTCGTTCCAACGTTCTAGATCTTTGAACGCAGGACCATCATTGCAACCCAGACGAGTGACCTCTGAAATTCAGAATCGTCTAGAAAGGGAGTTGTCAACTGCAAAAGAGCAAGCTCTTGCTACATTTACAAGTCTTGCTCTCCACATTGAACTTCCCGGTTCTTCACTTTCAAATTCGGAAACAAGTTCAGACCAAGAAGAAGAAGAAATGATGGCTGCCATTGAGTTCATGGGAGAACTTGATATCCCAACAATTCCAGCATCTCCTTCAAGCATTTTGCTGCCCACTGTAGCTCGAAATTATGAGCTTAAATCTTCTCATCTTAATATGCTGCCTTCCTTTTATGGTTTACCTAATGAAGATCCATTGACTCATATAAAGGATATTTTTAATGTTGTGAGTTCTTTTCCCTTGACAGGTGTGACAGAAGATCAACTTCGAATGAGAGTGTTTCCATACACTTTAAAGGATAAGGCGAAGTATTGGTTGAATTCTTTGAAGCCTGGTTCACTCACTACATGGTCTGCCATTCAAAAGAAGTTCCTGGAAAAATACTTCTCCACACAAAAGACCGACATGCTTAGGGACAAGATCTTGTTATTTGCACAGCAAGATGATGAATCGTTTTGTGAAGCATGGGAGAAATTCAATGGGTTGCTCAACCAATGTCCTCATCATGGGATTCCATTGAAGCTTCAAATGCGTATGTTTTATAAAGGACTAACCCCTTCTAGTCATAATATAGTCACCAATTTTGCAGGTGGTTCTTTTAAAACCAAAACTCCAGAAGAAACGTACGAACTCTTTGAGGAGATAGCAATGGAGACCCAACATACGGATACAAGAGGTAAACGTGTTATTAGTGGTTCTAATGATGCTTCTAGTGTGCAGATTTCAAAACTGGAACAAAAGCTAGATACTCTTCTTGCATTAAACTCAAGAAGCCCTCCGAAGGAAGTGTGTAGCATTTGTGAATCTCATGACCATGCTACCACAGCTTGTCCACTTGGGGCTGGATATCCAGAATTTGTGCAAGAGCAAGCTAAGTTGGTAAATTCCTACAACCAAGGTCCAAGAAATGATCCATACTCTCAAAGTTATAATCCAGGTTGGAGGAATCATCCAAACTTTTCATGGAGAAATACCCAGAATCAAGCAAATCCCCCTTCATTCCAAAGGCCACAACAATCATCATCATCATTGGAAGATATAGTGAAGCAGATGGCAATCAACCAATCCAATTTTCAGCAAACTACACAAGCTGCCATCTCCAAATTGGAAGTCCAATTAGGCCAAATAGCTGCTGAAATAACTCAAAGAGTGCCTGGGAAATGGCCAAGCCAAACTGAGATCAATCCAAAGAACCCAGAAGCCAAGGCCATTCATGTGCTCAGATCAGGTAAGATCATTGATAATAAAGATGATTCTAATCTTTCAAATGATGTTGTGATTGTAGAAGATAAAGACGAGGAGACCATGGCTACGGAAGGAGAACAACTCAAAACTTCTCAATCTGCTCCTAAGGCCAAATCAGATTCTCAGAAATCCGATCAATTCCAATTGCATAAAAGGGATGACAAATTTGTGCCACCACATCTTCAAGAAGATAGATACGTGCCACCCGCTCCATATGTTCCACAGATTCCATTTCCAGGCCGTCTTAAGAAAGCAAAGCAAGATAAGGCTTTTAAAGAGATTTATGATATTTTGAGTAAAGTTAATATCAATTTGCCTTTGCTTGATCTTATTGAACAGATTCCTGCATATGGAAAATTCATCAAGGACTTGAAAACTCACAAGCTCAATTTCGCTCCAAATGAAGGAGTAAAGCTCGACCAGAATGTAAGTGCTGTATTGCAAAGGAAGCTTCCACCAAAACTAGATGATCCTGGCAGCTTTGACATTCCCATTAACATTGGAGGCAAGAAGGTTGGAAGAGCCATGTTGGACTTGGGAGCAAGCATCAATGTTTTGCCATATTCAGTTTATCAAGAGCTTGGCTTAGAAGGGATGAAGAAGACTTCAATGCGACTTGAACTAGCTGATCATTCTATAAAATATCCAAAAGGTATTGTAGAAGATATTCTAGTTCAAGTTAATACACTAATTCTCCCTGCTGATTTTGTAGTGATGGACATGGAAGACAATCCAAATGGAGATTGTGTTGATCCCATTCTCCTAGGCAGACCATTCATGGCCACTGCAGACACAATCATCAAAGTGAAAGATAGCACCCTCTCCATGACTGTTTTGGGTGAAACTGTTGAATTTAAAATGCTTAATGCTCTATCTCAACCTTCTATCTCTCTTGATTCTTGCTTTTCAATTGATGTTGTGGATCATGAGGTTTCTTCCAAAATTTTGCAGAGAAAGTCTAATGATGCTCTAGAAGCTGTCTTAACACAAGAAGAGGAAGATCTTTGTGAACCGGAGTTCCAAGAAGTGGTGGCTGCCTTAGAAGTGTTTCCGCCATACCCACCATCCTTTAGGCCACCAATCGAGCCTCTTGGACCATCATCCACGAAATTGGAGCCATCCATTGTCATCCCACCAAAGCTAGAACTTAAACCTCTTCCCAATAATCTTAAATATACATATTTGGGTGCTAACGAAACTCTCCCTGTTATAATTGCTGCAGGTCTCTCCTCACATGAAGAAGAGAGCTTAATTAAAGTTCTAAAAGAGCATAAAACAGCCATTGGGTGGACCATAGCAGACATCAAAGGAATTAGTCCAAGCATGTGCATGCACCGGATTTTAATGGAAGAAGACAGCAAACCATCTCGTGATGCCCAAAGGAGGCTAAATCCCAACATGAAAGAGGTGGTTAGAGCTGAAGTTTTAAAGCTACTCGATGTAGGAATCATCTACCCAATTTCAGATTCTAAGTGGGTGAGCCCTGTGCAAGTTGTTCCAAAGAAGTCCGGAATCACCGTTGTGAAGAATGAGAAGAATGAGCTAGTTCCTACACGAACTGTCACTGGTTGGAGAGTTTGCATTGATTACAGGAAGTTGAACACATCCACTAGAAAAGATCATTTCCCCTTACCTTTTATTGATCAAATGCTTGAACGTTTATCTGGCCATGCTTACTATTGTTTTCTTGATGGTTTTTCAGGTTATAATCAAATTCCCATTGCTCCGGAAGACCAAGAGAAAACCACATTCACATGCCCATTTGGTACGTTTGCTTATAGAAGGATGCCATTCGGTTTGTGCAATGCCCCAGCAACTTTCCAAAGATGCATGATGTCAATCTTTTCAGATATGGTGGAACGATTCATTGAGGTATTTATGGATGATTTTTCAGTTTTTGGTTCCTCTTTTGATAATTGTCTTCACCACTTGTCTCTAGTGCTTAAAAGATGCCAGGAAACAAATCTGATTTTGAATTGGGAGAAGTGTCACTTCATGGTGAGACAAGGCATTGTGCTAGGCCATGTGATTTCAAGCAAGGGAATCGAAGTGGATAAAGCCAAGATCGATCTCATCTCAAATCTTCCACCCCCTACCTCTGTTAAAGGAATTAGAAGCTTTCTAGGTCATGCTGGATTCTATAGAAGGTTCATCAAAAATTTCTCAAGCATTACAAGGCCATTGTGTAATCTCCTTGCTAAGGATGCTGTTTTTGAGTTTAATGAAGCTTGCATGGAAGCTTTTTCTACCTTGAAGAGGGAGCTAACTTCAGCCCCTATTATCATAGCTCCGGATTGGTCTTTACCATTTGAAATAATGTGTGATGCCTCTGACTTTGCTATTGGTGCAGTTTTAGGTCAAAAGAAGAACAAGCTGCCCCATGTGATTCATTATGCTAGCCGGACCTTGAATGATGCTCAAATCAACTACTCCACAACAGAGAAGGAGTTGCTTGCTGTGGTTTTTGCTTTAGAAAAATTTCGTTCTTACCTTGTTGGTTCTAAAGTAATTGTTTATTCTGACCATGCAGCCCTTAGATACTTGCTCACTAAGAAGGATGCCAAACCACGCTTGATTAGATGGATTCTCTTGCTGCAAGAATTCGATTTGGAGATTCGAGATAAGAAGGGATGTGAGAATGTGGTAGCTGATCATTTGAGCAGAATTGTGGTTGAAGAAAAAGGAGGAGCTGTGCTACCCTTGAATGAGACTTTCCCTGATGAACAACTATATGCTGCCCAAGTCAAAGAGCCATGGTATGCTGATTTTGTTAATTATCTTGCTTGTGGTGTTCTTAGAAATGATCTAACTTCTCAGGATAAGAAGAAGTTCTTTTCCATGGTGAAACATTATGTATGGGATGAACCTTTCTTATTCAAGCATTGCCCGGATCAACTCATCAGAAGATGTGTTCCAGAAGAAGAGCAAGAAAGCATACTTAGGCATAGCCACGAATTGGCCTGTGGAGGTCACTTTGGAGCTAAGAAAACAGCACTTAAAATTCTGCAATCTGGTTTCTTTTGGCCCACTCTATTTAAAGATGCATTTAATTTTTGTGTTAAGTGTGATAGGTGCCAAAGGATGGGGAACATAAGTCGCAGGAATGAAATGCCATTGAATAACATACTTGTTGTGGAGCTCTTCGATGTGTGGGGTATTGATTTCATGGGACCATTCCCATCTTCCTTTGGTTATACTTACATACTTGTTGCTGTTGATTATGTGTCTAAATGGGTGGAAGCCATAGCCACCAAAACCAATGATTATAAGGTGGTGCTGAAGTTCTTGAAGGATAATATTTTCACAAGGTTTGGTACTCCAAGGGCTGTCATTAGTGATGGAGGCAGCCACTTCTGTAACAAGCCATTCGAAGCACTCATGAAGAAGTACAACATCACCCATCGAGTCTCTACACCATATCATCCGCAAACTTCTGGTCAAGTGGAAATAAGCAATAGAGAAATTAAGCACATCCTGGAGAAGGTGGTGAACAATACAAGGAAAGATTGGGCAGCTAAGCTCAATGATTCATTATGGGATTATAGGACTGCATATAAGACTCCCATTGGAATGAGCCCTTATCGTCTTGTGTTTGGGAAAGCTTGTCACCTGCCAATGGAGCTTGAACACAATGCTTTTTGGGCCATCAAGAAGTTAAATTTTGATCTAGACAAGGCAGGCCATGCAAGAAAGTTTCAGCTCAATGAATTGGAAGAAATTAGACATGAGTCTTATGAGAATGCAAAGCTTTACAAAGAACGAACCAAGAGTTACCATGACAGAAACATTCAACGGAAAGAGTTCTCCAAAGGTATGTCAGTTCTTTTGTTTAACTCACGTTTGCGTCTCTTTCCAGGAAAATTGAAGTCTAGATGGCAAGGCCCATTCACCGTGGTCAATGTTTCTCCCTATGGAGCTGTGGAGATTCAAAACCCTAAAGATGGCTCGACTTTCAAAGTAAATGGACAACGTTTAAAGCCATTCTATGAGGGAGTTTCAGCTGGCATCCAAACTGGCCATGTGGTAGATCAACTTCCCTTCGTACCATCAACTTAGCTGATTGCACAATGTCTTGCCAAGACAGTAACTAAGGCGCTTCTTGGGAGGCAACCCATGTGTTCAAGAAGAAGGTGCTTGGTAGCAATCGACCTAATCGCATCAAGGGGAAGCATTTCAATCCTTTCTCTTTACTTGTTTTGTTTTTATTTTTAAGTTTCTGTTCCTTTTTATAAATAAATAAATATAAAATTTAAAAAAAAAAATTTTAAAAAAAAAAAAAATTTCATATAAGCTAACTTTTGGTAACCCCAGTGAGCACCTCCGTCAATACAGTGTCTAGGAGTTCTTTAGGCGACACCTTCGGTGTCTAAGAAGTTTGGGTTTTAAGCGGGACCATTGTGACCCCTCCAACCTTCCCGGATCCCCTGGCTGTGTTTTCTGAGGCCCTTAACTGGTCATCCATGAGTTGCTTATATATTCTTTTTTTTTTTTTTTTATATATTTTTCCTAAACCTTCTTCTAAACTTTTCCCTTTATCATTTGTTTGTTCTCAATCATCTTTTGTATGCTTTCACATTGAGGACAATGTTTAATTCAGGTCTGGGGGGAAGGTTTTCAAATTTCATTCATTTGTGTTTCAATTTTCGTTCATTTGTCACTAATTTTTTTTTCTAAATGTCATACAATCGATGCTATGGAGCTGCCATTGAGGTTTTCATATCAGAATTTTGCACTTCACAAAGCTTTGGCTCTTAGAATTCTGGTGGCTAAAGTACCATGCTCAAATTCTTGAAGGAAAATAGTGGAGACTACCCTAGTGAGCTATATCGAGCCTAATTGCTTTCTTGAGAGGGTTTAAAGTGTTCTATTTCTCATCCATACTTATTTTCTTCAATTCACTCTAATTGATCTCATCATTTCATTTTGATCGAATACTAAGGATGATTCTCTTTTGCAGATATCATATGCTTGCTCTCATTCATGAATGAACTCATTGAAGTGATGCTAGGCTATGTGTGTATAACCATTCTTTATGCTTTCTTTTCACCCTACCCATATGTGTGTTCCATTAGCCCTCTTGAAGCCAAACACTCAAAGCCTTTTCTTTTATCACCCTCATCATTTTCCCTACCTTTGTATCTCAATCTGAGATACTTAACCTCTTGTAGCCATACCCTATAACTTAGAAATATACCAAGGTGTGCCAAGATAAAGTTTGATGCAAGGAAGTTGCTGCCGTGTACCTAAATGAAATTTGGTGTGAATCTGGGCAATGAAGTTAATGAAGATGCAGATCAAATCAACGAAGATGAAAGTGTTTCGATTTGATCTAAGTGTGAAAAATAAAGTCCATGCCAGGTGATACCATGAAGTTTGCTGCCATGCCAATCTAAATCAATGATGCCTTGCAGATTAATGAAGCATGCAACCTTGGTATGTTCTTAAGTTATTTGTTTTTCCTTCCAATTCTTCCATTTCCCCTAAACCTTAGCCTTTCATTACAACATTGTGAAAGACCTAGCTGATCTTTGAGGATGTATTCATGGGTGCTGGTAAGTATGTGTGTATCTCTATTCTTAGTATTTAATTCCTTTCATGAGATCTAACCAAATTTGTGCTTCTATTTCATACACTCACGTATGCTTTCTTGAGAGAATTAAAACATAGGTTCTGAGTGATTGAGTGTTATCTGTGAGAATTAGAGTCGAAGCATGTTCTCTATTCAAGGTTTGAGTGTGCTTGCTTTGAAACTGTGTGCCTTTGAGCTATAGCTTCCACTTGTACACACTGATTGATGACCTATCTTGGCAACTCTATGGTGTTGAAGGTATGACTAAAACTTTCTTTCATTTTCATTAGTTGATTTCAAAGTTGTTTTTCTAACCATTTTGTTTTGTAGAGTTAGAAAAACGTTTGTGGGTATCGTATCTGTTAAACCCTCAGGAGACACAACTCCTCCTACTAGGGATGCCAAGAGGTTTAAAGGCTTGTTGCATACGCTCAATGCAATCGAGTTACCTACGAAAGTGGTCTAGTTAACTTCTTGTTTTGTTTTTATCTTTGTTTCTCTTTTGTTTTGCTCGAGGACTAGCAAAATCTAAGTTTGGGGGTGTGTTAAGCTCATAATTTCATACATATACATGCCCAATTTACTTACTTCTTTTGCTTAGTTTCTTATAATTTTGAGTTATTTGCCTCCCTTTGTGTGTTTTGTAGGCCAAAAGAGCAAGAGAGCATAATTCATGCAATTCATGCATGTTAAGGCCTAATTTGGATGAAGAGAAGAAGAGCTTAAAGACAAACTCATTTTGGCTACAGCCCCCTGCCAGTCCAGTTCCGTAAGTCATATTGCAAGCTTCGTTTCAGCAACCTACATAGCTCGGATGAGGCAACAGTCTTCATGAAAGTTGTTCCAATGGGTGTGTACTATAACATATCCAAAATTCAGCCCCATTGGATAAATCTGGAGTCCGTCACCTAGCAAACACAGAACCATGCTCAGGATGGATTTTGTCAGCGAGCAAACTGAGTTAGCAATTTGTTTCGGCCTTAACTTCCTCCTCCGAGCTTGGATTGGGCCAATACTTGTGTGGTTGGATCATACACATTCTGAACTTCACAATGGACATCTTAAAGTCTTCATTTGATTCAGCCTAGCCCAAGTTGTAAGCCCTTGAAGTTTCTGGTCATGCTGACCTCAGGATGAGCTGGTTGGAAGCTTGGTCATGGTGAGCTAGGCATGAGCTATTGTAGCTGGTTGGAGGCTTGGTCATGGTGACATGAAGATGAGCTAGGGCTGCTGGTGGGATTTATTGCTGAAGTGCATCAACCAATTCAGATTTTATAATGCAAGTGTTGTATGCATTAGTGAAGTGCATCAACCAATTCATCTTTTATAATGCAAGTGTTGTATGCATTAGCCATATTGAATTCAGATTTATCACTCCCCTCTCCTTATAAATACCACATCCATTCCACATTCAAGACACAACAAATCCTGAGATTCACAACCCCCACAATTCACTCCAACCATCCTCAAACACTCTCACAATCCCAAACACTCCAACAATCACCAAAACAACTCCAGCAAACTTCTATTCCATTTCCCTACGAATTTCATCTTCCTTAGCCATCACCACTCACTCAAACTCATCCCAAATCACCTCCATATCCTTCATACATCTTTCTAGAAGTGGGGAAGCTCTTGGAGAAGCATTAGAAGTGGAGAAGCACTTGGAGAAGCCTTGGACACCACAAGAACTTCAGAAAAAGGGTTTTTCTACTCTTATTGCATTCATTATGTTTTCTCATTTCTGTTCAAGTCTCTTTTCCATTATGAGTAGCTAAATCCATAACTAGGGCTTCGATGTAACCTAACATGAATATTCTGGGTTTATAAGTTTGGAGTTTCAAGTTTGATTCATGATTCATGTTCTTATTCATTATGCTTATAAGTTAACATGCTTGTTTGAATGATTGATCACCATTAGAACTTGTTTGTTAACTATCTTGGTTTGAATTAAGAGTATACACCATGCTTTAATTCGAATTGAACTATGAATAGGAAGAGTATGTATGGACATTCGACAACAGGGATTAGATACATACTTGGTTGTTTAAAATGTTCTTCTATGCTTAATGGGTTCCTAATGCTTAATTTTAGGTTAGACAACAAATGATCAAATTAGGGAATTAGGAACACAAGGTTAGGACCAAACACCATGGCCTAATCATACTTTAGCTAGAATCAATCTTTGAATCTGAATTAGACTTGTTACTTGAATCTTTATAACCCAGAATTGAATTGTTATGGTGAATCGAATGCCCTAGTCTCCAAACCTGTGTTTTAACTTTCAAAACCACCCTTTGTTACTTTTGTTTACTTGCTTTCCGTTGCAATTTCAGTTTGTTCATTTCTTTCTATAATCACAAGCATTCTCACTTCAAAGTTCATTTTAATCTTGCTGCATTTGTTTTCAAACTCACTCTTGCTTTAAATTCTGTTTTAGATTTAACTTCCTAACTTCTTGAATTTGGTAATCTAAAGTACATAACTAATTTGAACTTCTCAGTCTTCGTGGGTACGACCTCGTACTTGTCTTGCTATACTACTAATTGCCCCGTACAATTGCGAGTTAACATATTATTAACAACAACAGACCTTTGGGATTAGAGCCACCAAAGTATGGTTAAAATCATTGACGCCATCACTACCATTTAACACCTTCAAACACAATGCACTAACATCCTGACCCACAATGTCCCAATATCGTTGATAAAAAAGAGCAAGCATCCCGTTCGGACCCGGAGCTTTCGACGGACCAATAGATTTAAGAGCTACTTTGATTTCAGATATCGAATATGGGAGAAGCAGACTTTGATAAGAGCGGGAGGACACACGCGCCTTAATAGCAGAGAAAATTTCCCCATCAGGGACGACACTATTTGTCTTAAAAAGGTTGGTATAAAACTCAACAAAGACTCCACCCATTTGATCATAGTCCCTCTGCCACCGATTTTGGTTATCCAATATCCCAACAAGTGCATTTGTCTTCTTACGGCTTGTAGCTTGCTTATGAAAAAGAGACGTGTTACGGTCCCCATGACGAAGCCAATTCACCCGCGATCGTTGTTGCCAGTAGATTTCTTCCTGTTCGAGACACTTATTAAGCTCAGTCTCAACCAGTATACGGGATTGTAGAGTCTGTGTCGACGGTGGTTCAGATTGGAGATTTCCCAGCCTAACCCGCAACTCCTTAATTTTCTGTAGTACCTAAAGAAACTTTCGGGCACTCCATCGCATCAAGCTGTTTGCACAATTAGCAATGTTGTGAATGGGTGAAACCGCATTTTTCCAAGAGTGACGAACAACCTCATTACATTCATCTTCCGTAGTCCATGCCTCCTCAAATTGAAAACGACGTCGACCTCTAGGAAGTCTAAGAGTGCCAACTTGTGGATTTTCATATGCAACCAGGATTGGTTGGTGATCAGAAGAGAAGGCAACTAAATGGTGAGAGGTGAAATTTCCCCATTGTTGCAGTAGTGATAAATTTCCAAAACCTCTATCCAAACGTGCTTGCACATTAGCTGCATCCTTCCGTTTATTACTCCACGTAAATTTATAACCTATGAAATCAAACTGAAATAATCCACAATCTGAAATAGCCTGTTTAAAATCCTCCATGAGCGTATCACGTTTGAGACGATCCCCACTCTTCTCATGGTGTTCCATTATCTCATTAAAATCTCCACAACAGAGCCAGGGCCCAGAATCCACCCTACTCAAACGCCGCAGCAATTCCCATGAGTGATGGCGCTGGGTATGATCAGGATGACCATAAAACCCAGTTACTCTAATAGATCCAGAGTCGGACAAAGTAATTCGAACATCGATGTGTCCCGGAGATGAGGATAACAGATCAACTTGTAAATCGGACTGCCATAGTAAACATAACCCCCCTGAAAACCCAAGGCGGGGCACACACACCACCCCACCAACACCTAACCTTGTATGTAATTTTCCCATCTGCACCACAGTCATACGCGTTTCAGTTAAGAAAATCACATTTGGCCTCTTATCCTGAAGAAAACTCTTCAGGTCACGGAACGTTCGTCGGTTGCCAAGCCCCCGAACGTTCCAACTGAACACTAACATTGAGACCGGGGAGACCCCTCATGGCTGGTCTCCTCCGCTTGTTTAGTAGTTGTAGTAAAGCATAATCGTCGTTTTCCGGGGACGTCACACCTTCCATGCTCACAGGATCTCTCCTCAAGAGGAGCCTCAACCAGACGCTTTCGTTTAGAAGAAGGCGCCGCGACCCCCTGCACACCCAGGCTAGTCGTGACAGCCCCCACACGCCTTGGCCTTCCCCGTCCACGTCCCTTCACCTTTCCTGCCGTCCGTTCAATGATAGGCATAAAGTTAAAAAGGTCCCCATTAAGGGTAATATATGCATTTGTTTCATCACCAGTGGGGGCACCAGGTAGAACACTCCCAACCGGATCAACGTCCGCCTCCACATGACAAGTCTGGTTAAGGTCCAAAGTCAGCGACGTACTAATCCCCTCTGGCAACTGTGGAGCCATCAAGATCGTAGGCATGTCTTCTGGGGGACCCACCTCCAGAGAGACCAACTAACTTGCAAGGCAGGTTCCAGCTTCAAACTCCGGAGAAGTAGACAAAACGGATGGGATGACCACCTCTAGCAGGCCTAGGCTCGCACCTCCAACAACCATGTACTCCTTACCACTTTGCCTCGACTCATCCGTAGTACGATAACAAACATTGGTGCCTATCCCAGGACTACGTGATAGAGCCCCTCGTCGCTGACGATGTTTGTATGGTGAAGAGGCCGTATTCGTAGCCTTATCTGATTCGTGGCGAGAAATCAGCCAAGATTGGCTACCAGAGCTCGTGCGCCCCCCATTCTCATCTCGCCTCCAGGACCCATCCCCATTATTCTATTTACCAATACTTGACGAAACATTTTGCTGAGAGGTTAGTCGTCGTGCCGAAGACCCAATCGGTTTGCCCCACAAATTGATAACTCCTTCAAAGCCCTCAAAGGCAGAGACAAAATGGGACAAACCCTCAGGATTAAGCTTCCCATACGAGGCCTCATGTTTCTTCGCACATACTTGTGTAGCATGACCCAAAACACCACAAGCAAAACAGTACTACGGTAAATACTCATAGCGAAAGTCTATAATCTTCTCCCCTACTTCCGGGAAGGTAACATGAGTCCTTCTCATCAAAGGAAGGCGTATATCTAAGCGAACCCGTACCCAAATGAAGCGACCTACACAGTCTTGACCATCCCTGTTATCCACCTGTAGGACCTCCCCGACCGTCGACCCAATAGCAGAGGCAACCGCAACAGTCATACAGAAACCTGGGACCCCATGTATCTGGACCCAAAAGGTACCCTGAGTTAACGGCACCGTATGGATACAATCCTCATCAAACACAGTAGCCAATACAACCAAAGACCGCCGGAATGTCCAGGGTTCCATATCAAGGACCCGTTGATAATCTCGATCACTTACAAAACGAACCCAACGGGTCCTTGATCGAAACCTCATCAGAGCCTCTCCACAAACTAGTGAAGGTCTTAATAAAATTGTCACGATGAACCTCTTGATGCGAGATGACTTTAGCCACCAGACTATATGGGAAACCAACAAAACGGTCTAAAACTGCAGAACTATCGATCACAACCCCAATTCTTTCCTAATCAAACAGATCCAACTGTCGCTCAAAAGAACTCTCAAAATCCTCAAGGGCCATATCGATCCCAAGAGTCAGGACACCCACCACAGATCACGCAAACCGTGTAACCCAATCCAAAGCAAACCCTATAAACCAAAGAAAATTGTTCGCAGAGACCTAGGGCACAAGAAGCCGTACAAACCCCAGCCCACATGCACCACAATCAGAACCCTAAACAC
This sequence comes from Prunus avium, assembly GCF_965620075.1. NCBI lineage: Eukaryota > Viridiplantae > Streptophyta > Magnoliopsida > Rosales > Rosaceae > Prunus > Prunus avium. The sequence goes on along the minus strand of NC_142285.1, from coordinate 757,196 downwards.
ATGCACCGTTGGGACCAACCAAGGACCAAGAGAAGAGACAAAACACGTGATCGGAGATGACCAATAAAGAAATCAAGGGAAAACAGACGAAAAACAAAGGCTGCCGCAACGAAAACCTTGCAAAAACCCTAAACCCTAAAAGGCTCTCCTCGCAGACGAGAGAGCAACCCGACCATACCAGCGGACAGGTGGCAACTTTTACCCCAGCGGATCACATGCAAAATCTAAAAAGCGAACCGAACTACAAAAATGTATTTTATGTATTTAGCACTCATATATTTTTAAAAATAGTGAGTATTAAGAATCTGTCAAGCATTTGGGAGAGTTTTTATTTATTTATTAAAATACGATAGAATTTTATTAGATCAATAAAAATCAAGAGTACAAAAGGACACATACCGTAAATGAAGCCAAGATGTGGTGGAAATGACCATATAAGAGGAAAGCCAAGATGTGGTGATGAGACGAATTTCAGTAAACAATACATACACCCAAACAATTTCCGAGCAGTTTCTAATTTTATATTTTACTTTAAAAAGAGCACCGATTAAGTAAAGTGGGAGCCAAAGGGCAACAAATTGAGACCATGGATGTCAACTGGGTGATGAAGGAAGCAATTGCAACCAAAGACGGCCAAACTCAAAAAGTGTCCTTTTCAAAGCCCTAAAAGCCACTTGGCCGCCCCCTGCCTTCAAGAGCCCAATTCCAAATCAAACTCAAACACTAATAAAAACGGCAACAGAAACACAATAAATAAACACAATTTTCAATCACCCTTCCACTCTGAATCGTTCTTTTTGTGCCATGGCTCTTGTCTGTAAGCTTCAATCTCTGTCTTCCTCTTTATCTTCGACCCATTTCAGAAAACCCAACTCCATAAACCCACAACCCATTTGTTCTTTACACTTCAACTCCTCTTCTAATTCTTCACCTTTTACAGAGAAGACTTCTATTGAGAGGTACCAGAGAGACCAATGGCTGTACAAGAACCAATTGGATCAAGCCACTCTATGCTCTGTCCCGCCAGATTTTGATTCTATAAGGCAAAATGACATTGCTTTGCAGCTACCGGAGCTGAGAAAGCTGCTTCAGGTGCTGAGAGAGAAGAGAGAAAGCGAAGGAGGGTGTGGCAGCGGCAAGTGTGGGCCTGGAAATGTGTTCTTGGTCGGGACAGGGCCTGGGGACCCTGAGCTCCTGACATTGAAGGCTTATAGAGTTATTCAGAATGCTGATCTATTGCTGTATGATAGGTTGGTGTCCAATGATGTGTTGGAATTGGTTGGCACTGGTGCTAGACTTCTCTATGTGGGCAAGACTGCTGGGTACCATAGCAGAACCCAGGTAAAGTACTATTCTTTATCAGCATTTCTTGTATTAGCTGAAACAAACTTTCAAATTTTATTTTGATTTTCAATTGAGTTTCTGATATGGGTTCTCTCTTACTATAAATTTGAAATCTTTAGGCAATTTGGTGAATTGGGTATTTGGGTTTGTGTTAATTTGTATCTGGGTTAGTGAAGTGAATTGGGGCTTTACTTTGGGGTCTTGGGAAAGAGCTGAATCGTTTTTTCCCCCTTTCAGGAGGAGATACATGAATTGCTACTGAGTTTTGCTGAAGCTGGAGCTAATGTTGTGAGACTAAAAGGAGGGGATCCACTGGTGAGTTCCTACATTGAAGTATGACAGTTATTTACTTGTGGTATCGTGGTCTGTCTTGTCAAATTTGTAGTGAAACGTATTGTTTGTCTTTAGGTGTTTGGTAGGGGTGGGGAGGAGATGGATTTTCTGCGACAGCAAGGAATTGAAGTCAATGTTATTCCAGGTACAATGATAGATTAGTCTGGTAAACGGTCTTAATTAGTGGAGACTTTTTAGGATAATATATGAATGCCTCAGGAACATCTTGAGTGGACCCGGCCCGGGAACATGTTTGTATATGATCAATATATTTTTTTAATCTTTCAGGTATTACTGCTGCTTCAGGGATAGCAGCAAAGTTAGGGATTCCATTAACTCATCGTGGTGTCGCAAATAGTGTCAGATTTCTTACCGGGCACTCCAGGAAGGGAGGAACAGACCCTTTATTTGTTGTAGAGAATGCAGCTGACCCTGATTCGACCTTGGTGGTTTATATGGGTTTGTCGACCCTCCCCTCTCTTGCTCAAAAGTTGGTGCATCATGGTTTGCCACCAAATACACCAGCTGTTGCAGTTGAGCGAGGGACCACACCTCAACAGCGCACGGTAAGGATGATCTTCTATTTCTGCATTGGTCTTGCTACTGTGTGTATACCATGTTGCATTCTAGATGTGTTCTGTTTGTTTACCTAAATACCCTGAAATCTGTGCCATTTTTAGGATGTTTCTTGTTAATTGTTAAACTGACAACCTGGGAGAGCTCTGTTAAATGTCTCTATTACCAATTATGTAGATATAACTACAGAAAAAAGGACAGTAAGTATGCCACTCAAAATTTTGAGAAGCTTATCGAGCATCATTACCTAAACCTTGACTACCATTTTTAGGACGTTTCTTTCATATTGATTCAGACATCCTTTCTTCAACTGTGTAAAGGAAGCTTTTCAAATACTGTTTGCTACTGGTTCTTCCTTTTCGACATTTTTTAGACATTCTTGAGATACGGTAAACGTGGAATGTGTTCATTTTTAATTTTTTTTATAATGAGATACATAAGTTGATTAAAACTAGAAAAAAGTGTCATCAATGTAGACAAGTTCACTGAAAAACCGAAACAAAAAGTTAACCATCAGACATTGAAATTACATAACATTATAGGGACCTGAAACAATGAAACCTAAGAAAGGCATTCTGATGTAGTTTTCAGAGGACATTTGATTACATTTAGTTTTGGTTCTTGTTTGTATTTTATTCTGAAAATTGCAATGAAAGTACTAATGAAGCTGTTCAATGGCAATTAAAGTGATAGATTTCCAATATTCTGAAAAATCAGAAGCCATTGTGGTACTTTTTTTATTTATATTAATGATTCCTATCAAAATTTGTGTTTATACCATATAGTTTCGCCCTTCGTGAAGAAATTTAACTTGAAATAGATATTAATAAATACTTATATACTAATAATGGCTTGAATCTGAAGTACTGTTATTTGCATATTTGAATTAAGGATAAACTACCTGATTGAGGAAGTAATTATATGTCAAGATCCTTCAAGGGCTGTCAGTGATACTATTACAAATCTTAATGGTCTCTATTATTTACCCTTGGCTGACTGTCATCAACCTGATTGGCCATGGAATATTGATCCTTTGGATTCCTTTACAGATAGGCATTCACATAGAATCGGCTTCCCATTTCCAGTTTTCATGTATTTCATGGCAGTCTGATTATTGTTGCATATGCATTTCATACAGGTTTTTGCAGAACTGAAGGATCTTGCTGATGAAATTATATCAGCAGAATTAGTATCACCAACGTTGATCATCATTGGAAAAGTAGTTGCACTTTCACCATCGTGGCCATATTCTTCAAAGGAAGTGTCCTGTCTTGTAGAAGCGATATAGAAGCATTTAAGACATGCAGACAAGTATTTTGCCCATCCAATTTGGCTTCAGATCTCCAGCACACTGCTCATGAATCTTGTTGTCAGACCTTTCAGCTCATGATCCAATCGATTTCAATGGTGGGGGATGATCTTGGTTAAGAGGTAAATTAGCTGCTGCTAGGGATAGAGGCACATCTTCTTTTGAGATTTATCAGAATTGATCAATTTTAGAATGAGCTAATTGTTTATGAGCAGAGCTGGATTGTGCTATAGTGTGTAGGCCGATGCTTCATTCTACCATTCAAATATCTTATGGGGAATGGATTTCATGCACTGGAGTGAGTGATAGAGCTGCGTTAATGCACATTTATTATGAGGTTGCAATGCAACAAATCGGAATACGGTTAGGGCATCAGAGGGCCATCAGATGGAAAATTTTGTAACATGAGCTTTGATTAATTAATTCACATGGTTGAAAGTTTTTGGCACTTCTTTCAGCGATTTCATTTTGCTGTCAAATTTCATATCAACAAAAATATGCGATTGCAAGGTTAGATTAGTTGCATCTTTCTGATGGAACCAATGCTGTAGCGTCAAGTGTTACCAACTAACGTGGCACATGACATAACATTGGTTTATTGGTTGCAAATAAACGAGGTTGAAGTAGGTATACATTTAAATAAATAAAATACTACAGTGGCTAGTAAATAATCCGGTTTCCAATTATGAGGCACTACATGGATAAAAAGAATATCTCATATGTTAATTAATTATGCCTATTTATTTGGCAAATTAATTTAAAATTTTGACACGATTTCGTCCCTCTCGCTCTGGATTTCCCCATTTGATGTCCAAGATGATACATGACGTAATTCTGCTAGGACGTGTTCGGCACCGGCCCTACATGTTTATATGATTATGGGGTAAAAAGACATGTACGGAGCCTAACATTGTCGGGGCATTTGTCCCTAACTGTTTTATTTTCTCCAATTATTTTATCATCTAGGGTGAAGCATGTAAACATGATACGTGTCGCAGACCCATGTACTTCTTTTTGACCAGCCCAATAAAATATTAAATTCAGTTATTTTGTAGTTTGCGCATGAGAGCCGTGAGGAAGGGGAACGACGTACAATCTCTTCAAACAACAATGTGGTCCTGCATGTGCCCAAAAACTTCGCACGGTTTCAATTTTACCCTTTAGAATAAAATTAAAATATGAACACAGGACAATAGTTATTTCAAACATATTTTAACTACAAAGAGGGGAGGATCAAGAACAAAGGCTTGCTTTAAAAATATGAATTATAGGGGTTTGTTTTTGTTCTGTTATTATCCGAATACCAAAAAAAACTTATTGAGTTACGATGAATAAGTATTAATTGTAGGTTTATACATAAATGTGGTGGTATGTATGGTGTGATGTTATGCAGGCATGTTCTCAGTGGCGGAGCCAGGAATTTATGTGTAGGGGAGCCAACATATAAACCAAACAAGACATTAAAAAATTTCAATTTTTCAACCTTAACAATGTTTGGAAAAATTAAAGGTAAAAAATAATTGTTTATTCAATTAAGTATCAAAATAACACTCGTCGTTCTTTCATATATCGAAAACCATCTATGATTGAGTCAATGCTAAACTTTTCTGCAATTTCCCTTTCGATATACATAATCAAAGAGTCTGTGAGAAATTCGTCTTCCATCTTGTTACGAAGCCTAGTTCTAAATGATCGTTCTGCAGTTGCTGTAGAAACAAGAAGAGTAAGCACAAGCACAACCACTCTATAAACAAGTGGATATGTCATTGATCTTCTAGTCGTTACCATCCATTGAGATAGATGAGAAATTGTTGACAAGTTTTTGAACTCTGGAAGTCTAACGATGTCACTCTCAAAATGTTGAAGTTGTCTTCTCATGATCTTCAAAGTCTTGCGGATAAAACTTATCTACCAATTGACAAATATCATCAATTCTAAAAGATTTATTCACTTCACGAGGATCCAAAGCCGACCCCAAAATAAGCATCTATGTTGTTTGATCACTAAATCTGCTATTTAATTCTTGAAGTTGAGAATCTATTGCAGCATAAAAAATATCTATCATGTAATAATGCTTAATCGTAAAATCATCTTATTGATGGCGAGCTCGACCTTGTCTTGCAACATAACGAGCATTCATATCTAGGATATCTATGTTCCGTGCTTCACAAAAAGAATTCACCTTGGTAAGCAAAGAATCCCATCCATCATCTCTTAATTTTTGGATGAGTGCTTTAGTGGAAGAAACAAGATTCATGGCATTTATGATGTCTTGGGATTGACATTGCAAAGCTTGACAAAGATCATTAGTGATCTCCATATGTTCTTTCATAAGATGTAAGATAAAGACAAATTCATATGAAGTCATTGCCTCATAAGCTGCATCAAAAAGAAAAGCAGCTAAGTTTCCCTTGCAAGTGTCACACCCAAAAGAAAACAGAACACAAATAATGAAGGATGCATACGATATTTCCACACAAGGGCCCATCCATTCCAATTCTGTGTGTACGGTACCCCTATAAAACTCAGAAGTTAACAAAACGTATCTACCTATTTCTGAAGCCTCCAATTCGTGACTAGAAAAGAGTCTGAGGATTCTAAAGTGAACATCGACCAACAAAACAGCAACAACTCCAGGTCAGGAATATATTTGGGCCTAGCCTTGGATTTTTTTGGACCTCAACAAATATTATGTATGTTTATTTTTCCACCTTACTTATAAGATGTTTTGTGGTTTGTTCAACCTATGATGTACATATATTATCCCATGGTATAGATATATTGTCCTATTGTCCATTGCATAGGTATAATATGTGGGTCTTATTTTCATTGATTAAATGGTATATATATTATCAAGGAAAGAACCTTAAAGGGTAAAATCGACACAACAAAAGAAGTAAATAAAGTCAAAGGACCTACATCTAAAACTAAAAATGTGTGGACAAAATCCAATAACAGCTAATCATTTTGGATCTAGATTTAAGAACCCCGATTTCAGGATATTTAGGTGAACAAACACAACACATCTATGGTCTCAATTTGTTGCCCTTTGGCTCCCACTTGCTTAATCAGTGATCTTTTTAGGAGTAAAATATAAAATTGACTATTGTTTCAGTCAAATGAATGAAACTATAAGGAATCAGTACTTGATCGCTAATTTTAATAATTAATTTTTAATAAATAGAAAAAGAGTCCATATAATAAAATAACATAATCTCACCAAATTACAAAAGATTTTGAATATTGTATAAATTAAAAACACACTACACATAACCTCAGTTCACTGCTTCTTCGTCTTCTTCGCTGCTGGACGCCGAGTCGGTTTCTTCACTGGACTCAACTTGTTTTTCTTTAAAAAAAACAAAAAACAAAAAACAAAAACAGACCACACAAAGAAAAAAGAGTTTTTTTTTTTACATGGTTTTTTTTATACGTGTGGGTGTTGCCAAACCCAAAAATTCCTGCCCTGTCCGATTTACTCCACTTTATTGTATTATTAGCAATTCTGAACTCATTGCCGCCTCTGCCATTCTTTTTTTTCTTTCCTCTCTCCTTCTTGGGCTGGAGGAGAGTGGCACTATTTTTGGAACTCATTGATGGGGACCTGGAGTTGTTGCCGTTTTGTTGGTCGATGCTCGCTTTAGAATCCCCAGAGACTCTTTTCTGGTCACCAATTGGAGGTTTATACAGAAATGCAAAGAGGCCTCTGTGTAACTTCACGTTTGGAGGCAGAAATAGAGAGACCACCCACTGCCTATATATAGAAAATAGAGGCGACGTAATTACACCATTTAATGTTTGATGATGGCATGTTTTTGTTGTAATTTACAGTTAATGTATAGTTGGCCACTGGCCCGTAGAAAAATAATGGAGGGAATGTTATGGTAGGTCCTAAAAATAATGGAGGGTTTTTCTTTTCTAAAAGAACAGGCCAAGATGGAGAGAGAGGAAAGAAAAACCCCTCCATTATTTTGTGAAGGACCACATTGTGAAGCATAGTTATTTCAAGGAAAAACTACAGTAACCCCCCAACCTATAAGGTTACTTATGAGTTCATATCTGATTTTGGGGACATTTACGAGTACATACTCAAAGTCGCGGAAAACCTACAATTTGCCCCCACCGTTAGCCAAAATGTTAGTGAATCTGTTAAATGCTGACATGCTGAATATGGGTTCCATTATTTTAATGAGGTGGACTTACAGGTGGACAAATAAATATTAAAAAAAATTATAAACAAGTAAATAATATTATTCAATTAAATTAAAAATCAAAAATCAAAAGAAGACAATTTCTCTTCGTCTCTTTCTCTTCCTAGCCCCGCCCCGCCCCACACCGCCTTCAAATACATCGCCACTGACCTCACTGTCGTTGGATAGAACCAAGGGCAAGATCTCTATCCTCATCAACTGCCTCTTCCTCTTGCTTCCCTCGGAGACCTCTCTCTCCGTTGCTGCGCACACAAACAGCGCATCTGAGGGATTCAAAGGAGATGAAATTGCACTTTCTGGATATGAGTTTGATGAATTCGAAGGAGATCAAATTGACCCATGGTTCAATTTTGCTTTTTTACCTTTTTCCCTTTTCTTACTGAAAATTCTGAGGGATTCAAAGGAGATGAGACAGACCCAGATCCTGATTTGAAATCGGAACCCATTTTATCATTTGGGCTTTGTTTGGAAGGTGAGAAAATCGCAGAGTCTTCATCCCTCACACCACCATCTTGCTAAAATATGAATATTTGGTTTGAATGTATTAGGTTCTTATTTTTATTCTTCTCCATAAGGAGGTATATATAAGAGTTTACATGAGTGCTTTACAAGGAATTAGATCCAGTAAAGGATTAGGAAAGTATCTCCTAATTATACAATGATTTGATAACTATATAAAATAGGAAAGTAAATCATTTAATTAACCAAAGGAAATAAATCTATAAAATAGGAAAGTAAATCCTCTAATTAATCAAGGAAATAAATCTCCTTGATTAATTAGGAGACTCACTTCAACACTCCTCCTCAAGTTGGTGCATATACGTCACAAATGCCCAACTTGGTAAGTGAGTCAAGAAAGACGTAGCACCCAAGTCGATAATCCATGCAATTCAGGCAGAGTCTTTGGCGACCGGTCGTTTGCTTTGGGCGACCGGTCTCTTGCTTAGGGCGACTGGTCGTTTTGAATCTGCAATAAGAGAAGTAAAAAATGATATGAGAATGTGAGGGATTTTGATTTGAGGAATTTGATTTGAGGAATTTGATGTAGGAATTGGATTTGAGAGGTATGTGTATAAGATTTGAGGAATTTGATTTGAGTATAAGAAATTTGAGATAACGCATTTGAGGACTTTAGATTTGAGGGATTTAATTTGAGTATGAGAAATTTGATATTTGAGTATGAGAAATTTGATATTTGAGTATGAGAAATTTGAGATAAGGCATTTGAGGACTTTAGATTTGAGGGATTTGATTTCAGTATGAGAAATTTGAGATTTGAGTATGAGAAATTTGAGATAAGGCATTTGAGGACTTTAAATTTGAGGGATTTGATTTGAGTATGAGAAATTTGAGATAAGGCAATTGAGGACTTTAGATTTGAGGGATTTGGATTTGGATTCGGATTCGGATTCAGGTTGGGAAACGATATCCATGGCAGCGGAAGGATTTAAGAATAAGAGAAAAAAGATGTGTTTAGGGTTTCGGGATAAGAGTAGATGAGGATGTGGGTATGAAGATCTGAATCTGAACAAGGTGGTATAAGGAATACGATACGAGGATACGAGGATATGAGGAATACGATATGAGGAATTCGATATGAGAAATTTGATATGAGGAGTTTAAAGTACACAGAAACCCTGTGAACACGGCTAAGAACACAGAAACCCTGTGAACACAGCTAAGAACACAGAAACTTCTCTTCAATTCTCTTATCCCCCTGAAGAGAAGGGTATGTCAGAGTTAAGAAAGAGGCAAAATCTCCATGATAAAGAGAAACATATCCATTTTCACTCCCCCTCCCCCCCTTGAAGAGGAGGGAATGAGAAATTTTGATATGAGAATTTAGAGACAACCGAGGATCGATTGCTCTGATACCATGGTAAAATATGAATATTTGGTTTGAATGTATTAGGTTCTTATTTTTATTCTTCTCCATAAGGAGGTATATATAAAAGTTTACATGAGTGCTTTACAAGGAATTAGATCCAGTAAAGTATTAGGAAAGTATCTTCTAATTATACAATGATTTGACAACTATATAAAATAGGAAAGTAAATCCCTTAATTAACCAAAAGAAATAAATCTATAAAATAGGAAAGTAAATCCCCTAATTAATCAAGGAAATAAATCTCCTTGATTAATTAGGAGACTCACTTCAACACATCCTTCCCAGCAGCTCCCCAGCACCACATCAATACACAATAAAAAGCATATTAGGAAGTTCGTTGATACCAGCACTACCATTGCCATCTTCTCTCTCCAGAGAAGTGATCAAGACACCAGGCCACCCCTCCCCTCACTCCCTAACAGATCTTCTCCCTCACACCACGAGCGTGGGTAATCACATAAGAAAAGAAATTAAAGAGACCCTTCGTAAATGTCTTTGAACTTGGGTTTCATCTTTTTGGAAGAATCAAAGAGACCCTCGACTTCCTTCCTGGATTTTCAAGATTTCAGATGGACGACCTACCTGAAGGAATAGTAGGAAAGTTAGAGTCACCCTTAGCAACCCTATTATGCAAAATGGGACAAAAGTTGCCTAAAGCAACTGCCGTTGCAATAAATTCTTCTGAAGAAGTAGACCCTGAAGTTGTAAATGTGCTCAAGTCAAGATTCCAGAAGTTCCTCAACGTTGGACCCTTTAGATTCACAAAATTTGGTTTCCACAATAAAGAAACAGAGGGATTATAAACAATTGGGCAAGATTATGGCTGCGACGGAGAAGGTGGGTGGGGCAGAGACGGAGAGGGGGCTAGGAAGGGGTGGGCAAGGTTGTCGTGGTGGTTGGATGGGTTGGAGATGAGAGATGAGATTTTTTTTATAAAAAAAATTAATTTTTTAATGATTTTAATATGATTTAAAAATTATTTTTAACATGTACATAATTTTTTATTAGTTTTTTCGTCCATGAGGAAGTCCACATCATCAAAAAATGGGTACCACTTTTAACACGTCAGCATTTAATAGACTCACTAATAAATTGGCAACTCATAAGTGACCCCTATAGGTTGGGGGTTCACTGTAATTTTCCCTTATTTCAAACATATTTTAACTACAAAGAGAGGAGGATCGAGAAAAATGAAACCAACCTTTTTCCTATCCTTCTTGTCGTCTCTAAGGGAGAAATAGGAAAAAAAACCTTTTTGTACTCAAAAAGCCCTCTTGTCTTATCTTTTTGTCCTCAAAAAGCCTTCTTGTCCTATCCTTTGAGGGAGAAATAGGACAAAAACCTTCCCTGTCCTCAAAAAACCTTCTTGTCCTATTTAGACCTCTATGCTCTTTTAGACCTCTCTGCCCTTTGTTTTTTTTTTTGGTAACAACCTCTCTGCCCATTTTGGCTGTCACCTCCCACTTCCATATGCTTCGTGCCTTCTTTTCTCAGGGTCAAGTTGAAAATAGTGAGCAAACAAAAGCCTAAACTGTTGGGAATTTGGACGGGTTGAATCAAAGCAATGAGTGATGAATCCTGGCTATTAGATTCAGTGACCAGCTGAGCAGGTTTTGACAGGTTGGGAATTTCCTTTCAACTCGCGGAGCAGGTTTTCAGGTTATTCTATTCAATAGTGTAGATTTATCCATGAAATTTTAACAAAATCTAACTGTTAATAGGAACGATGCACCAGGTCGAGCGTAGAATTTTCGATATTACCGAACCTCCGTTTTTTAAAATGTCATCACGCATATGCAAACAATAATTCCGCACAAGGACCTGGCGCATCGTTCATATAAAAAAGACTCAAGAAGTTAACAAAATGTATCCAATCCGAGGTGAAGCCACCTATTTCTGAAGCCTCCAATTGGTGACCAGAAAAGAGTCTCTGAGGATTCTAAAGCGAGCATCGACCAACAAAACGGCAACAACTCCAGGTCCCCATCATTGAATTCCAAAAATAGTGCCACTCTCCTCCAGCCCAAGAAGGAGAGAGGAAAGAAAAAAAAGAATGGCAGAGGCGGCAATGAGTACATAATTGCTAATAATACAATAAAGATGAGTAACTCGCACAGGGCAGGAATTTTTGGGTTTGGCAACACCCACACGTATAAAAAAAGCCATGGCAAAGAAAAAATAGTTTTTTTTTTGTGTGTGTGTTCTGTTTTTGTTTTTTGTTTTTTTTTAAAGAAAAACAAGTTGAGTCCAGTGAAGAAACCGACTCGGCGTCCAGCAGCGAAGAAGACGAAGAAGCAGTGAACTGAGGTTATGTGTAGTGTGTTTTTAATTTATACAATATTCAAAATCTTTTGTAATTTGGTGAGATTATGTTATTTTATTATATGTACTCTCTTTTCTATTTATTAAAAATAAATTATTAAAATTAGCGATCAAGTACTGATTCCTTATTTTATAGTTTCATTCATTTGACTGATCGATGCAAGTTTTGTCATTGGCTTCCTACTGAAAATGAGATTAAAAGATAAATATATATATATATATATATATAGTGTTATTTGAGGAATGGGGCGCTCAGTCGTTGGATCTCTTTTAATGAGATCGTGCGGCTGTGGTTGTTTTAAACGTTTTAACCCGTTTTCTCTCTCATGACCCGCAAATACAATCGCCCGAGAAAAGCTAAGGCGCACACGCAAAAAAGAATGACAGAAGGGGAAGAGCCCACCCTTCCGCCATCGCGAGCTGAAGAGCAAACCCGCCGTTGCGAGCTCAGTTTGCAAGATTCCTCTAGCAATCAGGTATGAGTATCGATGGCTATGGTTTTTTTTTATCTCTCTCTTTTCTCCATATGTGTTGTGGTTTTTGATTTGGGGTTCTAAGATAGGTTTCTAATCTGGTTTGAAGATTTCTGAGCAAGTAGTTGAGATTACAACTGATTACTTGTGGGTTTGTTGATTTCGGGTATCATGCATATCTGATTTCTGAGAGGGTTGTAATGGATATGAGAAAAGAAAAAACCATTTGATCTTCTTAATTATTCGAATAAACTTCGATTTTTGAATTTTTTTTCATGTTCATGACAGCTTTCTCTACTTTCTGTTGATTTTTATTGAGTTTCATTCATGCTTCTTATTTGTTTTTTTTTTCAAAGAAAAATGAATGGCAGTGGGTTAGTTCTAGGACTCACTAATCTGCAATAATAGAGAGTGAGTTTGTAAAAATTTAGGTGGTTTACTTATTGTTGTTAAGGTAACAGATATAACTGTTTGAATTTGTTATGGAATGCAGAAAAATGGCCTAAATAATCCTTCTAAGTCTGCAAGGAATATTTTTTATTTTCAAAACCAGAATGCACAGAGCCAAATGATAAGTTAGTTAACATTTGTATGTTATAAAGTGAAAGTAGATGATTTTGTGAGTTTAAACAAAAGAAAAAATGTCACTTTCCTTCCGAGTCTTTGAAGCAATGTGTTTAATATGTTTTTATGTTCTTTATCACCTTCTTTTGAGTCTCTGAAACTTTTGGTTGAATTCTCATACACTTGTCATAGGGCTGATCAGAATTTTTCCAAATGGTGTTGATTTATCCCTCTTTTTTGGGGGCATTTTTATCTCTTCTTGATCAATCTTCTTTAGCCTATTGTCATTACTTCCGTGTTTCAGGATTGAGAAAGGGTTGTTTTATGCATTGGATATTGGAGGAACAAACTTAGCGTGCTGAGGGTGCAATTGTGGGGGAAGGGTCGTGGAATTATTAGTCAAGTATTTATGGAGGTCTCAATTCCTGGAAATCTTATGGTTGAGACTTCAGATGTAAGTAGTTTGTCACTAAGAATGCCATTGTAAATCAAGGTGCTTTATGCAAAACATCTGACAAGTCTAAAGGATGATTGTGATTTCAGTACCTAGAGTGTATCTTGTTTCCAGATGCTTATAGTGTTGAGTTATATGAAATTATCGGTTTCTTTAGTTTTAGTTATATGCTTATAGTGTTTCGAGATTTATCAGAATTGATCAATTTTAGAATGAGCTAATTGTTTATGAGCAGATCTGGATTGTGCTATAGAGTGTAGGCCGATGCTTCATTCTACCATTCAAATATCTTATGGGGAATGGATTTCATGCACTGGAGTGAGTGAGAGAGCTGCGTTAATGCACATTTATTATGAGGTTGCAATGCAACAAATCGGAATACGGTTAGAGCATCAGAGGGCAATCAGGTGGAAAATTTTGTAACATGAGCATGATTAATTAATTCACATGGTTGAAAGTTTTTTGCAGTTCTTTCAGTGATTTCATTTTGCTGTCAAATTTCATATCAACAAAAACATGCGATTGCAAGGTTAGATTAGTTGCATCTTTCTGACGGAACCAATTCTGTAGCGTCAAGTGTTACCAACTAACGTGTCACATGACATAATGTTTGTTTATTGGTTGCAAATAAATGTGGTTGAAGTAGGTATGCATATAAATAAATGAAATGCTACTGTGGGGAGCAAATAATCCGGTTTCCAATCATAAGGCACCATATGGACAAGAAGAATATCTCATAGGTTAATTAATTGAGTCCATTTATTTGGCAAATGATTTGATGCTAAAAATAGGGATATTATCTTAAATATGGGTGTTGAGACCCAAAAAACCCAAGGCTAGGCCCATATATATTCCCAGCCCAGTGCGATATCTTACCGAGAAGAAACTCGACTTGGGCGTGCGAAAGTTCGTTGTATACGCTTGCGCAAGTTATAATCCACGTGCCACGCCAAGCAAATATGTAACCAGTCACGCCAAGAGTCGTAACAAGTCCGTAAAATGTATTGACTTTATGAACCCATACTTATTATCCCGTCAAACGTCATTTTGACTCAACCATAGCCCTTTGCAATACTATAAAATTCGAGCACAAGCACACCAAACAACATGCAATGCCAAGCGCAAAACCCTTATTTTGCACCTAGCCACGCTACAAGCTTAAGTTGGCCCAAGCCACGCAAATGCCCGAGGCTTGCTAAGTGGGTTGTGGTATAGATGGTTACGAGCATTCACGAAGCTCAGTGATGAGCCAAGAAGTGGAAGTTTTGGACTGCTTGGGAGCCCCAAAACTCGAGCCCATTTCTTGAGCCCAAATATGCGGGTAAGCATGAAAGAGAGAAGAAATAGCCCATTACCTTAGAAAATTAGCCACCCCTTTAGGTTCTCCATCACATTCTATATTGGCTTGGGTAACCGTGACATGTTGCTAGATGTCACTCACAGTTTGTGAAAGCCCTGAGGATATACTATAACTGGGTTCTCATAATAGGAAGAATTAAAAAGGATTTTAATTCACAATCGATTAAGGAATAGTCTAAATCGTCCACTGCCTGGCTATGGAACGCACACCCATAAAGGTGAGAGATATAAATTAATTAGGAGATTATGAGTAATGATTAATTAGTTAATAGATATTAATTAATTAATTAAGGCTCAAGAATTGTATTGGGCCTAAAATAAGTTTTAGAGGTTCAAAGCTCATTGGGCTTATAAGATGAGTTGTAGATAACAATGTCACGCCCTAACTCACGAATTTACGTAATCTTGGATTAAGACATGATTCACACCTTAATTATAGAATTTAATAAAGTAAAAAATATAACTAAAATATGAAGAACACTAAAATAAATAAATAAATATTTCACATAGAATTTTCAGCGGAAACAACAACATTCGAAATTTTACATCTTTACATTATTTTACAAGTTAGAATCACTAAAGAGTTCACTAACGGAGTAGCTCATTATTCAACCATAAGCTATGTACATAACAGACTCTTTAGACAATATCATGAAAAGATACACCAATCCAGATCATATCACATCATCACTTTATATCTTTGTTATCCTTCATAGCATGTAACCAACCACGTGACCCCTATTAGCCTCACTACCCTATGTCCCCGTGTGGTACATCTATCCCTCAGATACCTCAATATTAGAGTTCTCATGTTCCATGAATAATACATACTTCACAAATATTCCAATCAATATATATAGTGTGAAAGATTGCACCAAATTAGACATTCTTGAAATAGAGAGATATTTGTAAAAAGAACAAATCCATGATAATTCATGGTTTTCATATTTTATCACAAAATAAGAACTTTTAGAACACATTACATAAACCACTCACCTCGGAAAATAGTACCCTTAAAAGAACTGACAAGACAACCAACCACACACTCTCTCTCTCTCAGTTGTTGTAAGAAATATATGTCTGGAAGAAAAAGTGTAGGCTCCGAAGAAAGTCGACAACTAATGCCATTTCATTGGTTGAATATGCAGATGGTGACATGCATACCCTCCAAGATTATCCAATTCTCCCTTGATGCCAACAGCTCATGCTTGATTGCATGTAAAATTGATGCCAACACGAACACTTAAAGCCACCTCCTACTAAAGCAACATCCACCTCATGCTTCTTACCAAATATGTCTTTTAAGCCTTAACTTCTAAGCTTTCAATATAGTACAGTATAACTTATAATAAGATAGGTTTGTCCAATTCTATCACTCAACTTAAATATCTACCAACATATACTAAGATGAACGTGCACACTACCAAGCAAATAATATGAGTTCTGTTTGAACAAATTTCTCAGTGAAGAATATTCACAAGAGATTTTTTGCCCTTTGAGCTTCCCTCACTCTCTTCTTCCTTGATCCCTATAAAAAAGTTTAGAGTAAATAGACCACACCTTGGAGGTGTTGGCCAAAGGCCCTCCGATGCCTAAGTTAGTTAAATGATCAAGAAAAAGATGGTGAGATAACAAAAAGGAAAGAGGTCTTCTCTCACAGGGAGAGCCCAGTGGCCGGAGCCGTGTGTGTGGGTGGCCAGAGCCGTAAGGGAGAGAGAGCCAATAGTGGAGTGAGAGAAAAATAGCTTTTGCTATGGTTTTAGAATTACCTCTTGTGTGTTGTGTAGTCATGTATTTGTAGACTCCTTGTAAGCTAGAGTTCGAAGAATAATCTTTATTTGGTTAGGATTATTCTTACCCATAAATAGGAGATTGGAATTAATTAAGGAGATTTGATGGAAATCTCATCCTTGATTTGGGGAGATATTCTCATCTTAAATCAAAGAAAATTTCCCTAATTAAATAGGATTTAATTAGGATAATGAGTTGACCTAAGGAATATTTCTTTTCCACTTGTCGCTCATCTATTAGTTGCCGAAATATGTATATATATATATATATATATATATATATATATATATATATATATATATATATATATATATATATATATATATATATATAATGAATATAACAATATATATATATAATTTATAAACTAAATAACAAAATATTAAATCTTCAAAATATATACTTTGAAAAATACAGGATTTCACAAACAACTTAAATGAAGAAGCCCAATAAGCAAGAGAAATTCGGCCATAGAGGGAGAGGAGTAGGTTCGACCCACTTGATGACTCACATAGGTCGTTTTAAGTGATATGGGTCATGGGTGACCCAACTTGAAATGCCTAGCCTATAAATGGATAATGATGGGGGTCATATTTCTCTAGAGTTTTGGATGATGAGAGGAGAAGGAGGCAACTACATGCCCTCCCTCCCCTCCACTATGGCCGGCCACCACAATGGGTGGGTGGTGCTAGCACCTCCATCTCCTTGTGGTTACTCATATCCTTCTCCATCTTCTTCTTTTGGTGTGTATGAAGTTAGAGGTCATACACTTGTGTGGCTCTCTTGGAGAATCTCTTTGGATTTAGGTCCACCCCAGGGTGATCAATCTTTAGATCTTAGCTCAAGATATAACTACAAGGGTAATCTCTCTAGTCTCTTTCCAATAGGACTTAAAAGAGAACTTTAAAAGTGGTACACATGAAAGTGAAAAAGATAGCAGTGAATAACACAAAGAAAGGGTGACTCACGAAAATTTTATAATTTATTATGAAAACTTGGGTTCAAAACAAGTTTGAGAGGGGGCACACGCCCCTCAAAGGCCTTTACGTCCCTCCGCCCTTGGATTTGATGATTGATGAGACAAAAATAATGCTCCAAGATGCTTGTAGGGGCGTGATTAGAAAAGGCCTCATCAATCATTATCTTGAAAGTTTGTTTTTATGGCGCGTATTAAAGATTATTTTTATTTCATTGCTTTTTGTGACATTTAATACGTGTGATAAAAGAAACTTTTAAGATGCACGAAAAAACAATACAATTGTAATAAATAAAAAGCTTTTTAAGTCACACAATAAAGCTGCGCACACAAATAGGCTTAGTAAATAATAAAATAACAACTAAAAGACAAACCTACGGAAGGAGTTTGTGTGCTGATATAACTCCTCTTTCTACTATTGACTACTTTCTGTCCTTTTTTTTTAAATCTATGATTTGTTTTTGCTTATTTCTTGTGTTCAATCATTGGTTATATATAAAAGTAATGATATCTTTAATGAGGTCCAAATATTCTTTATGGTTATAAAAAAACATGCGAATAGAAACAAATCTAGATTTTATTATTTTATTGAATAATACGTGGGTTTATATTCTGCTCTTTGGGGGACAAAAAACAAAAGCCAAACCGATGCTTGTCATAAGAACCGGGCGCACAAGGTTAAAGATGCATGGTTATGGCTTGTTAGATGGGTTGTAGATTTCTCCTATCTTATCAACAAATCAAAGATAAGAGGGCAATAACTGTGTATGATTTGATGTACCACCCACAGCATCGATCTCTTCAAATTGGAACCCCATATCGATTTATACTCAAATTCTGATCATTGTCCCAATGATTCATTCATATTTTATTACTTTGAAATGTTACATACATACTTGATCAGAGTATGCTTTGTAGAAATTATGTAACAATGTTTCATTTTTTATATAGAATGGCTCTTATAATTATTATTATTTATGGATTTATTAAAATATGAGCTCGTTTGGTGAGTTGGATTATGTAGTTGGATAGGATTCATAATCCTCGTCAAATGTTTGGTATCTTAAAACAAATATGAATTTGATTATGTCTAATTCTATTAGGGCTCGTTTGGTACACAAGATTGGCTTGGACTGGCTTAGACTAAATTTAGTACCATGTTTGTTTTATCTAATCCTAGTCTTAGATGGGATTGCTAATACCGGGCCCACCAAAAACACCTCCTTAGGAGGGGACTACTAATCCCATGTGGAAAGGGAGGATTAGATAGTCCTAATGGTGACCAATTTATAAAATGCATATATTATATTGTAAAATTAATAACATATATTATTATTATTAAACTTACTTACACATATACTATAATGTACATATATACATGTATATACACATAAATATATCATATATGTATATATGTATATATGTATATATATACATATACATATATACATATATAATATATATAATATACATATACATATATACATATATATTATTATTATAATATACCCATATACACATATACATATTAATATTATAATAATAGCATACGTGTATATATGTAATATATATTATAATATAATATACATATATTATACATATATTATATATATAATATAGCATACGTGTATATATATAATATACATATATATATGTATATTATATATATATATACATGTATATACATGTATATATATATATGTATATTATATACATATACATGTATATATACCCATGTATGTATATTATATATATATATTAGTATATACATATACATGTATATACATGTATATATGTATATTACAATATATATAATATATTGTAAAATACATATATATATATATATATATATATATATTATAAAATACATATATATATATGTATGTATTATACCCATGTATATATTATAATATACACATATATTATATATGTATAATGTATGTATATATATATATGTATTTTATAATATAATATATATATATATATATACATATAAAATACATATATATATATGTATATATATGTATATATATATATATATATATATTTATATATATATATATACATGTATGTGTACATATATATATACATACATATGTTTATATTATTTATAATATACATATATACATGTATATACACATACATGTCACATATATTATAAAATACATATGTACACATACATAATATATGTATTTATACATATATACATATACATAGATAGTTTTGAAAT
Source organism: Prunus avium (assembly GCF_965620075.1). Classification (NCBI taxonomy): domain Eukaryota; kingdom Viridiplantae; phylum Streptophyta; class Magnoliopsida; order Rosales; family Rosaceae; genus Prunus; species Prunus avium. Next base: position 737,366 of record NC_142285.1, on the reverse strand, counting down.
AAAAAATAAAAAATCTAGTCCTAGTCCAAGCGTACACCAAACGCAGGATAAGTGTTATCCAAGTTAGACCAAGCCAAGCCAAGCCAAGACAGTCCCTAAGCATAGTCCATGCCAAGACAGTCCCGTGTACCAAACGAGCCCTTAGGGTCAAATATAGTAGGAAGGATTATGAATCCTACCAAGAGGTTGGGATTAAGTTGGATTGGATTATACTAAGTCATGTCATGTAATAGCACATTTCAATTAATCCAACCCTTAATCATGTGTAGTACCAAATACATCGTTGGATTGATGTTATCATTTCCAATCCAATATCATCCAATTCAATATCCTTTTTCTACTCAGCTAAATTCCATTGGCACTCACATATATTCTAAGCTTATCTAAAATGAATGATCTCTATATCTCATTCGTCCACACAACAACAAAAAATAAATTGTAGTCAATGAACGTGATTCATATGTTTTTAACTCTTGGTGAAGGATTATGAATTTAGGCATGGAAAGCTACGTGTTCACATTTCCAGTCAATGAATGTGATTAATATGTTTATAACGAAAGAAACAAAACGTTTTTCCATACAGATTAAATGTAATGAACTTCGATTTCAACCACCAATACTTTTATCCCAGTCCAGACAATCTGAAACTAAAATTTGTAGATTCTTAATCCGGCCACACAAACTGCAGGACCATTATATCAAGACTTTACTTCCTCGTGCATCTTGATAATCATGCTTTTTTTAGACATGAAAAATATTGCAGTTTTTATAGGATGAAAACAATTTCTATCACATCTATATTTACTATAAGGCTGCCAACCTAATAATCTATCCAAACCTCTCCACCTCAGTAATTAGAGATACCACCACGTGTTACACAAGTTGGTGGTCCAACTCATAGTTTTGAGCTAAATAATTATAGTGAATTATTAACTACGCCAAGAATCAAACTAACATATGTGTTTAGTATAAGAGCTTCTGCAATGGTTAGGATCAATACAATTGTATTGCATGAAATTTAACGAAAACAATAAAATTTCACTTGCAATGGTGTGATTTAGTTAATTGCAATAGAGTGTGCTACGTGATGAACCCGATGAACCCTCTATTGAATATAGCTGAAAACCTTATGGGGGTATTAGTGTAAATATCTTTAAAAAGAAAAATATCAAGTTGGATGGCGGGCTCGAGAAGGGCATACATCATCAGGGCATGTTATAGTCATCTTTCTACCAGCTTATCTATATGTAATTGTGGCCATAAAAATATGAACACTCGTTATATCAAGGGCTTCATTATTGTTTTGTCTGATGGTCTTTCCACACAAATGTCACTTTCTTCACGCACGCACAACGAAATGGAGCAATATGAGACATGGAATAAAAGCACAAGAAGCAAATTGAGTCTAATTGACAATGTAGAGGAGAATATGAAAGTATAAGGACAAACAATTTAGCCTAATCTCCACAATGTAATTTTCCTTCTAGATAAAAGAGACGGTCAACATTTGGCCTTCCTGGTTTTTATGTTAAGAAATATTGTTTAAATGTTTATGGGACAAACACAGTTTTTTTTTCTTTTCATTAAAGTTAGGAAGGGGAGGAGATTTTTCTCACACACACATTGCCAAAGTGTCTAAGAGATTCGAACTTGAGAACATGATTAGGTTTTAATTTGCCAAAGTGTCTAAGGAATTCGAACTTGAGAACATGATTAGGTTATAATTTGCCCCTGTCGTCATTTCCATTCATAACTCAGTCAATTTTGGTGATGTGGCAAGGGTATTATGGTATACATGTCACCCTCACCCACCACCTCCAGCATATGGACCAAAATAATAATAATAATAATAAAGGTTTTACCTTTAAATCATTTAGAAAATAAAAAATCCAAATATACAATCTAATAAAATTACGAAAGATTTGAAAAAAAAAAAATTAAGAAAGAAAAAAAATTTAAAATTTAAACCCTACCTAGCCCCAACTCACCCCCACCCGCCTCCCTACCCCTCAGCCCCGCCCTCTCCCTCTCCCTCTCTCTCTCTCTCTCTCTCTCTCTCTCTCTCTCTCTCTCTACACACTAGTAAAAAAAACCCTTTGCGCGACCAAATTTTGCGCGACGAAACACAATTCGTCGCTCAAAGTGACTTTGCGCGACAAAAATGAAACTTCGTCGCTCAAAGTCTTACGCGACTAAATTTTGCGCAACGAAACACAAATCGTCGCACAAAGTCACTTTGCGCGACAAACCTTTGCGCGACGAAGTGTGGTTCGTCTCGTAAAGTCTTTACAAAAATAAAGAAAATAAAAAAATTATTTGTAAAAATCTTTGCATGACTTTGCGCGACGAAACAATGAAATTCGGTGCACAAAGTCTTGCGCGACGAAGTGTATTTCGTCGCTCAAAGTCTTTACAAAAATAAATAAAATAATTTTTTTTTATAAAAATCTTTGCATGACTTTGCACAAATGTCACTTTCTTCACGCACGCACAACGAAATGGAGCAATATGAGACATGGAATAAAAGCACAAGAAGCAAATTGAGTCTAATGTGTAGAGGAGAATATGAAAGTATAAGGACAAACAATTTAGCCTAATCTCCATAATGTAATTTTCCTTCTAGATAAAAGAGACGGTCAACATTTGGCCTTCCTGGTTTTTATGTTAAGAAATATTGTTTAAATGTTTATGGGACAAACACAGTTTGTTTGTTTTTTTTTCATTAAAGTTAGGAAGGGGAGGAGATTTTTCTCACACACACATTGCCAAAGTGTCTAAGGAATTCGAACTTGAGAACATGATTAGGTTATAATTTGCCCCCTGTCGTCATCTCCATTCATAATTTAGTCAATTTTGATGATGTGGCAAGGGTATTATGGTAATTTCATACATGTGACCCTCACCCACCTCCAGCATATGGACCCAAAAAACAATAATAATAAAGGTTTTACCTTTAAATCATTTAGAAAATAAAAAATCCAATATACAATCTAATAAAATTACGAAAGATTTGAAAAAAAAAAATTTAAGAAAGAAATAAAATTTAAAATTTAAACCTTACCCAGCCCCAACTCACCCCCACCCGCCTCCCTACCCCTCAGCCCCGCCCTCTCCCTCTCTCTCTCTCTATCTACAGCCTTGCTTCTCTGACCCAAAGCTCCCAACCCCTGCTTGATCTAACCCCCTAATTATCTAAACACGAATATTGTTGATCCCTACCTATCCAATTGAAACGAACTGCAAGGTCTCATAAAGAGGATGTCCATCATGTGCTCCAAGTTGTATTAATTCGATATGAACCTAGCTGGACGACTTTCGCTCCAGAATGAACTAATTTATTACAGATTCTTCCGTCTTCTCTTGTAAATTGCTGGCCAGACATGATCAGCTCCCCCAGAATTTCATTTTGGTTGGGGATAGCAAAACAGTGTTATCCCCCTTATAGGTATTTGGTGTTGTGAGAGAGAGAGGGGGCCGGGGCTAAGGGGTAGGGAGGCGGCTGGGGGAGAGTTGGGGCTGGGTAGGGTTTATTTTTTTAATTTTATTAGGTTGTGTATTGGATTTTAAAATTTAATATTATTTAAAGATAAAACGTTCTTTTATTTATTAATTTTGTTAGTCCATGAAGGTGGGGTAATGGCTACATGTACGAAATTATCATAATACTTCTTATACATCATCAAAGTTAACAGAGTTATGAATGGAGATAATGGCATGAGACAAATTGTAACACTAAACCTTGATTAAGAGGGTTAGGTGGACCATTTGGACTTCCAGAGAGCAAAGTAGAATTTCACCATAGTTTCATAGTGCGCTATCGTAAATTGGTCCCCACTGTACAATAATGTGGGGCAAAACAACAATTAACCCTAATCAAATTGCAACGACAATGGTCCCCATGATCCCCACACTACAATGGTCCCCCGTTACAAAAGAACAAACACGTGCTAATGGGGCAAGTCAAAGTAAACCTCAATTTTCCTTCCCGTGTTAATTTCTTACATTGTTAAAGACGAACACATAGTCACTGGCGGACCCAGAAATTTTTTAGAGGAGGTGCAATGTTTTGGCCAGTGTATATAGTCATGTTTTAAAAAGTATAGTTCACTCAAATAAAGCTACACAAGATTTTCCTTCTTCATGAGTCATGACTCATAATGAATATTCTTCTTCATTCAAAATTAATATTCAATTATATATGTACTGGAAAAATTAATATTCAATTTCCCATGTCAATTCTTCATGGGGTCCAAATTCTGCATAATCTTCTTGAGTTCATATGGATGCACTCCACCACTCCAAACATCTCTCTCGGTTAATTCAGATGGGAGCCAATTGCAATTTTAAATTTCAAGTTATTAACAAATATAGATGGATAGAGAGAGGGAACAAATTAATGAATTGTGGTTTGTGGGGACAGCTGATGGCATATGGTGGCAGAGCGACATTGAATTGACCAGGTTGACGAACTACACAAGCCCAGTGGGCCACAGGGAAAACATGCCTACCCGCGGCTCCACAGAAAACCACAGCCCTTGTTCTTCTTCTTCATCTTTTTTTCTCCCTATCCCAAAACGACCACGTTTTGGCCAAGATTTTGAAAAAAAATAAAACAGATGCGCGCTGCACTCAGCAGTGCAGCAAAGAACAGAAAAGAACAGGTTGCTCAGTCATTTAATCAAACACTTGGTGGGCAACGTCAAGACAGACCAAAGGGGCAACTTCCGGCGACTCCAAAGCTTTTTCCGGCGAGGGGAGATGCAGCTGCACCTCCTTGCGCCTCTGTAGGTCCGCCACTGCACATAGCTAGAAAGATGGAAAGTATCCAGCAGTGTATGTACCAGTGAAACACATGCAGCAAACCCAATGTCTTTCTCCTGTAGAAGATACTGAAATGTTCGGACAAAAAAAAAAAGTAGAGGATATTGAAATGATTGGGGGCTGACTTTTCGTGCCATAAATCATGTATTGCTTGTGTTGCTTGTTCCTAATTTTTTCACTGGTTTTTGTATGCGATTCTCTAATGGATGGTAGGCCTTTTAACCATTTGTATTGCTTGTTCTTATCTTCATGATGGCCATATTCTAAATGTTGTCACTTTTTCAATGGAGAGATATTTAAGTTCACTAAAATTATAATAGTATAGGTGTGTTTTCAAATTGTAATGATATGGTTTGCCATGCTAGTATTCAAATTCGAACTTTTTCACTGGTTTTTGTATGCAATTCTTTTTAGTTGACTTGCTTGATAATTTATGATCCTTCTATGTATGCAATTTTTGTTGTTGTTGAAGATTTTAGCCTTTTATATTGCCCTTCCTTGAAAAAGTTATGGATCCGCCATTGCACACATGTTTACCATATAAAAAAAAAAACTTATCTGTAAGGGGTATAACATTGTTTCGCTATTCCCAGCCAATAACACAATGACACGTAGAAAAGTTATTCTATGTGTTATTACATTATTGGCCCGAGATATCAAAAAATGTTATCCCCGACATGAGGTGGAAGAACTTTAGGGACAATGGTCACACGTCCGTTGTTTATTTACTTAGCCAATATTTCTTCTCTGTCACACGACTGTTGTTTTAGCGATTATAAGAATGAGGTCAATGCTTGTTTTATATTGAAACATTGAAAGCAAGAACCACGTTCACAACCAAGGTGGTTGGTGTGAGTGGTTCGGCACTCTCATTCCTTAAGAGAGGTCAGGGGTTCGATCCCTGCTCTCGTACGGAGTCACCACTTTGGCCAACACTTTACCCCTTATGGGCCGACCCGGTGTGAGTGGGGATTAGTCTGAGTTGTGGTTAAGGCTTAAAGGGGTCACCCATAGTTGAGGCCCATCCAGGACCACCTCATGGTTCAGACCAAAAAAAAAAAGAACCACGTTCACCTTTTATTTATTATTAATTAAAGTACCAATCCCAGTTGAACAATGTGCTAAGTAATAAAATAATAAGCTTAAGTTGATCTTCATATACTATTCCATATCTCAGTTTGATCCTTCCTTAAACTCAGTATGTCAACCTCAAACTATAATAAACTATTGTCCTGCACCAACGTTGTACGTAAGTAATAAAATAATATTTTATATCTTTGTTTTGCACTTACCTATTTGACATGTTTGTCTTGCAGCTATATGTTTTATGTTCAAATCAACAGAATAAAAAAAACATATATATATATATAATACTATAATAAAAAATGGCCAGCCCGTTGGTGCAAAGTGCAGCCGAAGGTTAAGGTTCTATTTGATAATAACTCATACAGTTGATAGTCTTTTTCATTTTAAATTCAATGATTGAATTAGAAACCTTTTCCCAAAAAAACCTAAATATTGAATTAGAAACGGCTTAAAGGTAAGAGCGGTTATTTCTACTAAACCTAATTATATCTTTGTTTATTAATAGGTTATTAGCTGAATTGGCTCAGGTTTTTTGTGTGCTCCCAAATGGTTATGGGTTCAATCCCTTATGGTATCCGTGTGTGTGAGTTTTCCCCATCGCCCTTCCTAGCTTTGGTATCCAATGTGCCCAATCTTAAACCCTTAGATTATTTTGATGCTCCAGATTTTACAAAATGCAGACAACAGAACACTCTCAACCCTTTTTCCATGTATGTTAAGTGAGACTATTTGAAAAAACCCTTCTCCCTCTTCCTTCTGCTAAGGCATTAAGGAATGCCATGTGAATTTGAAAAAGAATCTTGGAAAAGAGGGGACCAATTATTTACCGCTAGTACTAGTAGTATTCTTTTAATCCATGAATAAGACCAATCGTTTTGTTTTCTATATTTCTCGTGTTGATTTCTTGCATTATTCAGGCGGTACACCTAGCTAGATCCAAAAATATGTACCATGTTTTACAACACAATACTCTCTCTCTCTCTCTCTCTCTCTCTCTCTATAAATCTCCACAAATGCATGAACATTCTAGCAAAAGAAAAGGCAAAGTAGCAGAGAAACATGATGAACTCTCAGCTGCAAAAACTCAACCATGCTCCATCCTTCTCTCTATTACCAAAATCCTCCATTCATACCAATTATCTGATCAGGCATGGAAGCCCCTCCCTCATCAACACCCTTCCACGCCATCCTGTCCGTCAAAATCATAATAATAAGAAAAACTCCTCCTCCTGCGTGGTGATCCGTGCCAGTTCTGGTGAGTTCGGATCGTCTGCATCAGTCACCACCACCTCAACTGAGAACAAGTCAGTTAGTGTGAAGGCTGTGGTTACAGTGCAGGTAACAGCAGGAGGGTTCCTCTCCAGCTTATTGACTCGGCCCCTCGATGACTTTACCGATTTGCTCGGCAAAACCCTTCTTTTGGAGCTTGTTAGCGCCGAGCTTGACCCCAGTAAGCACTACTAATTGCACACACAAATTTATTACCTTCATCCACTAAAAAATTAAAAATTAACAAATTTATTTTATATTTATTATTATTAATGAGATTTTTGAAATCGAAACAACCTTCAACAAACTCGAGATATATACAAGCATAGACCTAATTCTAATTAGTTTTATTTTTCTTTTCAGAAAAGAAAACATAAATCCTCGTTTGATAAGATAACCATTTCATTTTTACTTTTTTTGAAAACTGAAAACATTTTTTATAACAATTTTCGTTTTCAGTTTTCAAAAAAGTAAAAAGTAGGTTTTCAAATTATCCTTAAATTTTTTTATAACAAACCTTCGAAGTCTTTTCTATTTTCATTTTTTTACCTCCTTTTTTATTCACCAACAAACTAGAGATATACCAAGCAAAAGCCTAGTTTTATTTTTTCTTTTCAGAAAAGAAAACATTAAGTTTTTTCGGCCACAGAAGCAGGAGCACAAATTTTATTTTTGTTCCATTTTGCATATACAAAAATCATTTAGAGTTACATTTTTCTTTGTTTGTTATAACAAATAAATAATAATAATAATAATAATAATAATAATAATTAACTGTTGATTGTTCCTTGGGTCTTTGAGTAGCCAAAAGTCAGCCATTCAAAAAATAGCCTTTTTTTTTTTTATAAAAAGAAAATAAATTTGGCGGAGATTCGAATTTGATGGACAGTATAATTCAACAGTACTATTTCACTTAAAGCAAATCACCAGTTTGCCTAAAATATCTATTTTGTCATCTTTTTTTGGTGAAGGGAGCCATTTAAAGCCCCATCTGCTCTCTCCCTCATTCTCTATTTTCTCTTTCAACCCGTCACCCTAAATAAAATTGTGCAAGTGAAATAATAAATAGGTGGATTTTGGGTCAACTCATCACCGTTTATCAAGCTGCTCAACCCGTTTACAACCCGTCACATTTAACATGTTTAATTTTGTTAGTTTAGATTTTATAGGGTTAAAAAATTCTTTTTGACATTAAATTTGTCGGTTTGTAAATGGGTCGTGTCGTGTTACTTGTTTAATAAACGGGTCATATGTTTGGATTTAACATATACTTAAACGAGTTAAATTAGGTTGGAGATTTTTTACCCGTTTGATAACTCGACACTACTTGAATCTGACATGACACTACTCCACCTCTATTTTTCCTTTTTTTTTAAAAATTATTTTTCAGTAACAGCAATTATGTTGCTTGATTAATACAGTAATTTATATCAAACTCAAGTGACGCTGGAACAATTTGATAGTTATGGTCAAACTATAAAGGTTTTGTTTGGATGTCATTAAATAATGGACAAAATAGAATTATTTGTATTACATTTAAATGTTCATACTCCTAATCTTACACATTTTTTTACTATGATAAGACCTACATATGTAATTTACTGATTATATATTTGTAAAATGGATTTTCTTGTAGAGACGGGGTTGGAGAAGGACAGGATCAAGGGGTATGCGCGCAAAGCCAGCCACAATGATGATGAGGTGATATATGAGAGTAATTTCACAATCCCACCAAAATTTGGAGCGGTTGGAGCAATTGAGGTAGAGAATGAGCACCAAAACGAGATCTTCATCAAGACCATCGACCTCCGGGGCTTCCCAAATGGCTCAGTTAATGTTCCATGCGATTCTTGGGTTCATGCCAAGTCTGACAATCCACAGAAGAGAATCTTTTTCACTAACAAGGTTTACATCCTTAATACTTTTCTTTAATTTCTAGTAATTACAGCTTCTTAATATTACTTATACTTCAATCTTATGTGTGTTCATTTATTTTGTGTGAACAATGGAGCAGTCTTACATACCATCAGAGACACCAAGTGGGTTGAAGAGGCTAAGAGAACTAGAGCTGGAAAATTTGCGAGGAAATGGACAGGGTGAAAGAAAAACATCCGATAGGATTTACGATTATGACACATACAATGATCTTGGAGATCCTGATAGTGAAGATGAACTGGCTAGGCCTGTCCTTGGCAGCAAAGAACATCCATATCCCAGGCGCTGCAGAACAGGAAGGCCACGCACCCAAAAAGGTAACCAAATTCCCCAAATAATTATGTGCTTAATGTTTTTGAAAGTGGAATATATCTACTTTAACCATATGAACCATTTGTTTATTTGGTATGTGTAGTTGTATGGTTGAGAAACTATTAGAGCTATGTGATTAACTGTATCATATTGTTATGTCAATGCAGACCCCTTATCAGAAACAAGAAGCAGCAGCGTGTATGTACCAAGAGATGAAGCGTTTGAAGAGGTCAAACAAGTCACATTTTCAGGAAAGACCCTCAAATCTGTGCTGCACGCATTGGTCCCTTCGCTTCAGACAGTGCTTCTTGATCCAGACTTAGGATTTCCATACTTCACAGCCATAGATTCACTATTCAATGAAGGAGTCACATTGCCTAAGCCAAAAACTAGTGGGTTTTTTCAGACAATCATCCCTAGGCTAGTCAAGACCATTACTGATGGGGGAGACGATCTTTTGCTCTTTGAGACCCCCGAAATAATTGACCGTATGCCTTCCTCCTCTCTCTCTCTCTCTCTCTCTCTCTCTCTGTATATATGTCTGTGTCCTCTTTTAAGTAAGAGAAAAGACTAGATTGTCTTTGTCTTTTTGATTAAGCTAATCGTCTTTTACAGGTGATAAGTTTGCTTGGTTTAGAGATGAAGAATTTTCTCGGCAAACTCTAGCTGGTCTTAATCCATACAGTATAGAACTTGTCACGGTATGCTTTCTTATACATACAAGTACAACTCTTTCTCTTCAGTAATAAAATCAAACTTCTACGTTCCCTTCCTCCCTTCCATCTTCCTTGTTGGTATATAGCATATCTTGTTTTCTCTTGTGGTGCTAAATTCTGTATTTTTATACCTGCAGGAGTGGCCATTGAAAAGTAAACTTGACCCTGAGATTTACGGCCCACCTGAATCATTGATTACAACAGAACTGGTGGAGAAAGAGATCAAAGGTTGTATGACTGTCAATGAGGTAGCACAAAATAGACACCAACTCTCCCTTTCTTTTATTGTCCACCTTTAAACTGGACGAAACTTTTCCCCCATTGATGCATATAACTTGAAATCGTGTAAACTGTGCGTGTCCTTGTGCACGCCAATTGCTTGAACTTGAAATGCAGGCTTTAAAAAAAAAGAAGGTGTTTATTTTGGATTACCATGATCTTTACATGCCCTATGTGAACAAAGTAAGAGAGATTGGAGGAACCACACTGTACGGTTCTCGTACACTACTTTTCCTCACCGAGGATGGGACGCTGAGGCCTCTTGCCATTGAACTCACTCGACCACCGGTTGGTGACAAGCCACAATGGAAGCAAGTGTTCACCCCAACCTGGGATGCCACCGGTTGCTGGCTATGGAGGCTCGCTAAAGCCCATGTTTGTGCTCATGATGCTGGCTATCATCAGCTTGTCATCCACTGGTAAGCAAATCTGTGCCCAAGTGATGCTTCTAGCTCATGCCTTCAGTTCAAGCAAGAATCTACTCTAATGGGGATTTGAAAACTATCAAATATGTCAGTGTTGCATGGTTGGTAACATGTTTGCACTGTTATATTTTCACAGGCTGAGGACTCATTGTGCTACAGAGCCATACATAATTGCAGCTAATCGACAATTAAGTGCAATGCATCCTATCTATAGACTTCTGCATCCTCATTTTCGGTATACAATGGAAATCAATGCTCTTGCTAGACAAAGCCTCGTCAATGCAGGTGGAATCATCGAGCGCTGCTTCTCACCTGCAAAGTACTCCATGGAGCTCAGTTCTGTTGCTTATGACCAGCTCTGGCGCTTTGACACGGAAGCTTTGCCAGCTGATCTCATCAGAAGGTATTTCACATGATACGACTAATATAAGATTGATCCAAACCATGTGTTGTTTTAGGCAACTTTTTTATAATGAAGAATTTTCAATCTAGTTGCTACCAATCTTAAAAGACAAAAACTTCATTTGAAACGCCAGGAAGTTCATCGGCTAATTACTGTTTGCTTTAATTTCAGGGGAATGGCAGTTGAGGATCCTACAGCTGAGCATGGCTTGAAGCTAACAATTGAAGACTACCCATTTGCAAATGATGGTCTCATTCTTTGGGATGCCATTAAGGAGTGGGTGGGTGACTATGTAAACCACTACTATCCAGACCCAACTCTTGTTGAGTCTGATACGGAGCTTCAAGGTTGGTGGACAGAAGTTAGGACAAAAGGCCATGCAGACAAGAAAGATGAGCCATGGTGGCCTGTTTTGAAAACCCCAGAAAATCTAATTCACATTTTGACAACCATTATTTGGGTAACAGCTGGGCATCATGCAGCTGTGAACTTTGGACAGTACATGTATGCTGGATACTTCCCAAACAAGCCTACAATCGCTCGTACCAATATGCCAACCGAAGATCCGTCTGAGGAGTTTTTCAAGAACTTTTTGAAGAAACCCGAATTTGCACTGCTGATGTGCTTCCCCTCACAGATTCAAGCAACAACAGTGATGGCTGTCTTGGATGTGTTATCTAATCATTCACCTGATGAGGAGTATATTGGTGATAAACTGGAGTCATCCTGGGCTGAAAATCCTGTGATAAATGCTGCATTCGAGCGGTTCAATGGAAATTTGAAGAGGCTGGAAGGAATTATTGATGAGAGGAATACCAACTTGAAACTGAAAAACAGAGTTGGAGCAGGTGTTGTTCCATATGAGCTTTTGAAGCCTATCTCAACACCTGGGGTCACAGGAATGGGAGTTCCTAACAGCATCTCCATCTAAATTTGATGATCATGTTCTAAAAACTGTAAAATGTTAATGGGACTAGACTATTTATTATATGAATCCTAGTAGTTGGGTATGCTCAATCAAAAGGAAAATCTGAAAAGAGAGCTCCACGACTAATTTCTTCTTTGGTTATCGGGTGGGCTTATAAATTGAATTGGAGGTATTCCATGCACACTCCTTTCTTTTTTTCGGTATTTAGTTTTGGAAATCATCAAAAGAATGACCAGGCGTAGCCTTCCAGCAAACTTTGCTTATTTGTTGTGCTCTCAAACAAACTCAAGTCTGATTTCAGACAAGAAAAAATAAAATAAAAAAGACTCGGTGAGCCCACAAATCTACTATTTTGCATTAGATGCTATTCTAAATATCTAACAAAAATAAGAACGAGTGCAACTTTATCTAAGGTTTTTTATCACAAATGGTCCCTGACGTTTGCGAAATTATCACATTTCGTCCCTAACATTTTTTTGTGACACTAATAGTCCTTAAGGTTACCCTCTTCACATCAAAATGGTCCCTGCCGTTAGATTCCGTCAAATTTTCTATTAAGTTGCTGACGTGGCACATGTGTGGAGCCCACACATCCAATACTATAAAACCATGTGGCTTTAAATAAAATAAAATATATTTTAAATATTTTAAAACTTAAATCCATAAAAAAGAAAAAGAAAAATACCTGCACCCTGCATTCTCACTCAGCCTGCGCGCTTCCCCCCTCGCAGACCCACCTTTTGCCTCTCTCTCCCGACTCTTCCTCCTCTTTCTCTCTCTCCCTCTCCCTCTCCCTGTCTCTCTCTCTCTCTCTCTCTCTCTCTCTCTCTCTCTCTCTCTCTCTCTCTCTCTCTCTTTTTAAACTTAAATCCATAAAAAATAAAAAATAAATGCACCATGACCATCCCCTCTCTGTCCTCCCTTTGCCACCGCTGCGCCTACCCCCTCGCAAACACACTCTTTGCCTCTCTCTCACTCCTCTTCATTTCTGGAAAACCTTGATGAATCTCTGCAGAGTTCATGGGCACTTGGAGCTAGGGGATCGGTGTGCTGAGCTTATTGAGCAGCTAGATCCCTCCAGCTTAAATGAGTAATCAAAGGATGGTCTTGTTCCTGCAAAAGATTCGGAACTTGTAAAGGAGAAAGAGAAGAAAAAAATTAGCAGCCCAAAATTTTTTAGAGGTCGGGAGCCGAGTCCATGAATATCGAGCAAGAGATACATCTCATCCTGAGAATGATAAGATTTATGCTCAACTTGTCTTAGGGGTTTAAGGGACAAATGAAGGAGGCTGGTTACATTCCAGAGACTAGATTCGTGTTACATGACATAGATCAGGAAGGCAAGGAAGATGCTTTGCTTGCCCATAGTGAGAGACTTGCTGTAGCTTATGCCCTCCTCAGCAGCCCAGCTAGTTGATCATCTATTAGGGTAATCAAGAATCTTCGTGTTTATGGTGATTGCCATAATGCATTGAAGATTATTTCAAAAATTGTAGGCAGGGAACTCATCATGGAGAGGGAGAGGGAGAGAGAGAAAGAGGAGGAAGGGTAGGGAGAGAGAGGCAAAAGGTGGGTCTGGTAGGGGGGAAGCGCGCAGGCAGAGTGAGAATGCAGGGTGCAGGTATTTTTCTTTTTCTTTTTTATGGATTTAAGTTTTAAAATATTTAAAATATATTTTATTTTATTTAAATCCACATGGTTTTATATTAGGGAGTTTCACTAAAACACCCAAAATGGGGGCTGAAATTATAAAAAAAAACCCAACACCCAAAACACTTTATAAACACACCCAAAACCCATCATTACACACACTCAAAACCCATTTATAAACACACCCAAAAAATATACAATTGTTGATTGTGGGGTTGATTTTGGGTGTGTTTCTATGTTTAAATAGTGTTTGGGTTTTTTTATAAATACATGTCTAGGATTGGGTTTATTTATAAATATCTATTTATACTATTGGATGTGTGGGCTCCACACACGTGCCACATCAGCAACTTAACAGAAAATTTGACGGAAGCTAACGGCATGGACCATTTTGATGTGAAGAGGGTAATCTTAAGGACCATTAGTGTCACAAAAAATACGTTAGGGACGAAATGTGATAATTTCGCAAACGTCAAGGACCATTTGTGATAAAAAGCCTTTATCTAATAAACACATAAGAATAAATACAACATGGTCCGGCATCTTCATAAATCTCGACAAAAATGACTTCTCTGCCTTGCTTTCTTCAATCTTGAATCATCACTTGCAAGTCTTCACCCCTCCATTGTCTTCTTCACCAAAATCCTTATCTAAGATCCATGTTTGATTAATATGAAAAATCAAGAGGAAAATAGCAAAAGCACAAGACCCAATCAAACAAAACCCAGATTTTTTTGTGAAAAATTTTCCTTCTTAGAAATCGGAGCATTTTTAAAGAATAAAATACTCCTGAATCCTGATTTGTTTATGATCAGTTCATAATTGTATATCATTTTGTACCCCTCTAGCTTATGATTTGGTTATGTTATTGAGTTAAACTTGTGCTTTTAATCCCTTTTCTGTTTATCATTCAGTTCATTGGGCCTTAGGTAGCAATGGTGGCTTTGGATAAGAAAAGATGCAAAATGATGCAAAAACGAGTAGACTGAGCTAGCAATTTATTTCGGCCTTAACTTCCTCCTCCCAACTTGTATTGGCCCAATTAATATGTGGTTGGAAAGAAGAGATTCTGAACTGCAAGATGGACTACTCAAATGTATCAATTGATGAAGCCAAGCCCAATCCGTTGGGCCCTTCAAAATGCACACCATGAGTCAATTCCAGTCTATTTTCGGCAGTCAACTTGCAAGGCCCAAAACGTACACTTGTGTTGCTCAGATGGGAATACATTCTTCATACAAGTTGTTCCAATGGGTGTCTATTATGACATATCCAAATTTGAGTCCCATTGGATATATATTGAAACCTCAGGCCTTCCTACACTAAGCCTGGTTCAGGAGAATCTTTTATTTCCAGCAACCAAAAGAAAATCCATATGGGTTGGCAGCAAAAGACAGCCACAATTGAACACCTTTGAATTCTCATGTGAAGAAAGCTTGAGGTGCAGCAAAAGAAGTATGGGATGGAGTTGATTCCAACCACACTAACACTGACAAGATGAAGTGGGAGTTATGGGTTGTATTAAAAGAGGAATGGTGGTGTTGGATTTCATCATAATGTTCCTCCCTCTTAGCCCTATAAATAGAGAAGTCTTCAAACTACAAAATTCACTTCAGCCATCCTCCACACTTCCATCATTCCATCAACACATCCAGAAATCATCCTCATACATTCCCACAACCCCAAACACTCCAGCAATCAACCCAATACTCTAAATTGCCCAAAATCACCAAAACAGCTCCAGAAAACCTCCCTTCCATTTCCCTATGAATTTCCTCTTTCTCAACCATCACCACTCACCCAAACTCATCCCAAATCACCTACTAGCTGTCATACATCATTCTAGACGTAGGGAAGCTCTTGGAGAAGCATTAGACGTGGAGAAGCACTTGAAGAAGTCTTGGACACCACAAGAACTTCAAAAAAGGGGTTTTTCTACTCTTATTGCATTCCTTATGTTTTCTCATTTCTATATAAGTTTCTTTTCCATTATGAGCAGCTAATTTCATAACTAGGGATTCGATGTAACCTAACATGAATATTCTGGGTTTATAAGTTTCAAGTTTGGAGTTTCAAGTTGGATTCATGATTCATGTTCTTATTCATTATGCTTATCAGTTAATATGCTTGTTTGAATGATTGATCACCATTAGAACTTGTATGTTAGCTATCTTGGTTTGAATTCAGAGTAGACACCATGCTTTAATTCGAATTGAACTGTGAATAGGAAGAGTATGTATGGACATTCGACAACAGGGATTAGATACATGCTTGGTTGTTTAAAATGTTCTTTTATGCTTAATGGGTTCCTAATGCTTAATTTTAGGTTAGACAACAAATGATCAAATTAGGGATTAGGAACACAAGGTTAGAACCAGACACCATGGCCTAATCATACTTTAGCTAGAATCAATCTTTGAATATGAATTAGACTTGTTATTTGACTCCTTATAACCCAGAATTGAATTGTTATGGTGATTCGAATGCCCTAGTCTCCAAATCTGTTTTCCATCTCTTAAAACCACTCTTTGTTACATTTGTTTACTTGTTTTTATTTGCAATTTCATTTTGCTTATTTTGTTCAATAATCACAACCACTCTTGCTTCAAAATTCTGTTTTAGACATAACCTCTTACTTTCTTGAATTTGGTAATCTAAGTACATAACTAGTTTTAACTTCTCAGTCTTCGTGGGTACGGCCTCGTACTTGTCTTGCTATACTACTAATTGCCCCGTACAATTGCGAGTTAACATAATATTAATAACAGTTTACAACAAAATCTTGCATTTTGTATATGCATGTTTTGCATTTGGCGTGGAGGGCGGATCCCAAGCCTCTGCATTTAGAGAATACACATTTACCCGCATTTATAAAATCTAAATCATTCAAATCATCTAACGACTTAAAGCAAGTCACATCATCTAAAGGATAGATTTGTAATGTTCTTTGAAATTTGACGGTAACAGTCCCTCCGTCTTTGAACCCCAATATCCATAATCCTTGTCATGACTATAACTCCATTAAGGACTATGCATCCATTTTCCAAGTTCCAACACTTACCAGATTTCCTCCTTTCGAACCATCTAATTCCTATTTCTGTTCATGCTCCTCATGACTGCTTGTCATCAGTTTCCATGGCCATCGCCCAATATTTCCATCCTCCTCCATATCCCCAATTTCATTTCATTATAAAAATGATTTTTTTTTATTTTTAAATTTCACTCATATCTTCTTTTTTTGTATGATGGTAGATCCCCTCCCCCTATCCCATAATAGATCTTTCAATTTGAGATTAGCATGATTATTATAAAATTGGTATTGTAGAAGTGGCCTTCTGTTTGTGTAAATTACAAAGTTGGTTGAGAAGCAAGCTTGGTAATTTGAAATGGGTTGGTGTTTCTCAAGATCGGGTTGGGAATTTATGATTATTCATCAGAAAAAGAAAGGTAAAAGATTGAGAGTGACGATGAAGTTGGTTCTGAGGAGAAAACAAGGAGTAATGAATGTCGTTATCGTTAATAAAGGCAAAAACATATTTAGTTGACTTGGCTTGCTTTAAGTTATTAGATAATTTGAATGTTTGAGATTTTATGAAATGTGGGTAAATGTGTACTCTATAAATGCAGAGGCTCGGGATGCCGTGGAGGGCTTGACTAGTTTTCTTCTTCCTCTTTCTTTCCTCTTCTATTTTCTCTTTTTCTCTTTTTTCGGCTTGACAGAGGGGAGGGTCGAATGGGTCTAGGTTTGTGTGTGTAAGGGGGGGGGAGGGGGGGGGAGGATAGGGTTTTTTTTTTTTTTTTGGTTATTTTTTCTTCTATTTTTTTCAACTTCAATACTAACCTAGAGGAACAAAAAAACCTAAAGGAGCAGGGAAGAGAAGATGTTGTGGTGGAAGAAGCACTGGTTAAGTGGACTGGAGAAGGAGAAGATGTTGTTTTGGCTCGGATGAAAAATCGTGAAAGCATTTAATATGGCTGGATATTAAAACAAAGCTCTCAATAATTAAATATTGTTTTAAACCTAGAGCATGCAAATCATCGAATGGTCAAAAACACAAATCTGTAACCAATTCGCAAACTTGAACTCCGTAATGGAGAATGACCCTTGTACCCATAGTGTCAATATTTGTTTTTTCTTTCCATTATTCAAAAATCAAATCTCTCTTTCTCTTTGCTCTCTACCCCGTTATGTTGCGGAGAGTTTTCCCTCCTAATCTTACGCTAGATTTTGTTTCTCCCTTACTTTTTGTCAAGGTTCTGGCTCTCCCTAGTGTTATGTGTTGGGAGGAAGCTGAGTGGATATGCCTTTTCTCTTGGTGGTGTTTTCTTCTTCTCGAATTCTAAGGCAAGTGGCTCTTGCTGGCTCTTTCTGGCCATGAACTTATTGATGCGTGTTCAGAGAGTCAGTTGAAACCCTCCATGACAAGGGCTTTGCTTTGCTATTCAATCCTTTGTAATAGCCCCCATTCATGAATGAATTTCGCTTCTTTCTTCTAAAAGAGAAAAACATCGTGGTCGATATATGATGATGTCGAATCCTTTTTCAACTTCTAATTATGACGTCTAGTGGAATTGTTTTTTTTTTTAATTGTACTCAAGCCATCCTCCACTTTATTTTGTATTTGTGCATGTAACCTTATCTTAATTATTAAACGTCTCATCTTGACGTTGATGATCATAATAATCATGAATTTTAGTACATATAAAATTTTATTATGTGCTTAGGAGCAGCAATTAGTGCTAAAATATGGATATGGTTTAAAAACTTTAGGTTAATTGTATTCTTCTCCATAAGAGATATATATAGGGAATTTACAAGAGTGCTTTACAAGGAAATATATACGGTAATCAATTAAGAGAATATCTCCTAATTATACAAGGATATGTTAACTATATAAAATAAGGAAGTAAATCACATAATTAATGAAGGAAATAAATCTCCTTGATTAATTAGGATAGTTCACGTCAACACTCCTCCTTAAGTTTGTGCATACATGTCACCAATGCCCAACTTGGTAAGTGAGTCATAAAACACTCGTCCACAAACAACTTTTGTTAAGACATCCGCTAATTGATCTTCTGATTTTACAACAAGTAGACAGATGATCTTGTTCTCAATTTTTTCTTTGATGAAATGTCTATCTACCTCAACATGTTTTGTTCAATCACGTTGAACTAGATTATGAGCAATATTGATAGCTGACTTGTTATCACAATGTAACTCCATTGGCTTCTTTGGTTTAAAATCCAAATCTGTCAAGAGTCCTCTTATCCATAATAATTCACAAGGCGTTGATATTGTTCCTTATTAGTAGGCACCCAGTACATATCTTCACACAGCTTGTGATTCATCTCAATGGGTGGGTCAGTAGGCTTACATCCAAACATTCTTGTATTAGTGAGTAGATCCATCACATACTTCCTTTGAGACAAAAATATACCAATTTTTGACCTTGCTACTTCAACTATGAGGAAGTACTTTAGAGCACCTAAATCATTCATCTCAAATTCCCGAGACAAATACTTTTGTAGTTTCTGTTGTTCTCCTCTGTCGTTCCTAGTTATGACCATGTCATCCACATACACAATTAATGCAGTGATTTTTCCGCCATCGCTCTTTAATAACAAGGTATGGTCTGAATTATTTTGAGTCTATCCAAAAAATTTCACGGACTTAGTAAATCTACCAAACCATGCTCTGGGAGACTATTTTAACCCATATAATGATTTTATGAGCTTGCAAACCTGATTTTTCTTGTCATGAGCTACATTACATCCTAGTGGTAAATCCATGTAGACCTCTTCCTCCAAGTCTTCACATAAGAAGACATTTTTAACATCGAACTAATGTACTGGCCAACCTAAATTTGCTGCTAGAGACAGTAGGACTCTGATAGTGTTGATCTTGGCTATTGGGGCAAAGGTGTCTTGGTAATCCACCTCATATCTCTGTTTGTACCTCTTCGCCACCAATCTAGCTTTATATTTTTCAATTGATCCATCTGCTTTGAGTTTTATTGTATAGATCCACCTGCATCTCATTGTCTTCTTTCCGTAAGGTAAAGGCACGAGCTCTCATGTGGCATTCTTCTGGAGGGCTCACATTTCTTTATTCATGACTTCTTTCCATTTCGAGTTTTCTAGGGCTTTATTCACACTATTTGGGACAGATATATTGGTCAAATGCTTCACAAAGTGTATATGTGACTCTACTAATCTGCTTAGAGATATATAATTATTGATGGGGTATTTCCCTTTAGCTTTAAGATCTGCTTCGTATTGTCCTCGAGATTTACCATGGTTCTTCCTTTCTGGAAGCTGATATATAAAGGTATTTGTATCCTTTATGCTTTTTGAAATCAAATTATCATGGTATATTTCATTAATGTTATCAGTTTCAGGGGGAGATGTTACCTAAATGACTTACTTAGAAGGTGATTGGTGTGGTACTAGAGCTGAAGGTTGGTCCGGAGCGAGCAAAATCTCATAAAACAGTTCAACTTTCTCCTTTTGATTTTGACAGCGTGGAATTGACTGGTAATTTTCCACTAGCAACATAAGCTCAATGTTTTGCAAAATAGGACAAAGCAACTAGTCGTTTGGGCAGAGTGACCGGTAGTTTTGACATAGTGGCTCCACCTGTGAAGGAATAAACGTGGGTGACTGGTTGTTTTGGAGGGGCGACCGGTCGCTTTGATGTTGAATCTCTTTCGTTGTGAAAATGTCCAGAAAAGTCGGGGTGTTAGGCTGTAGATTCTCCTCCTGTGCTTCTAAAAAATATATGTCGTGTTCCCGGAACACTACATCCATGGAGGTATATACCTTCTGACATGGAGGGTGATAATATCAGTAGCTTTTCTGATGAGGGGCATAACCAATGAAAACACAATTTTTTGCATAGGGAACCAATTTGTTGTGTTGGTGATCATGTAAGTGTACAAATCAACATAGCCCAAAATCCATGGTTCAAGGTTTAGGGTGGGAGGTATTTGGATATGGTATTGAAGTGTTCGAAGAGGAGTTTGGAAATTCAAGATACTTGAGGGAATCATATTTATAAGATAAGCTGTAGAGAGGACGGCCTCGCCCCAAAAAGATTGAGGCATGTTTGCACCAAATAAACATACACGAACGACTTTCAATAAATGTCGGTTCTTTCGCTCAATCACCCCATTTTGTTGGGGAGTATATGGACACGAGCATTGATGTATGATGTCATGATCTTGTAAGAATTTGTTGAGATTATGATTTAGAAATTCTCTGCCATAGTCAGAACGGAGAATCTGTATTTGGGCATGAAACTAAGTCGCTACCATTTTATGGAACTGTTGAAACGTTAAATTGACTTCCCCTTTGGTTTTAAGAAGGGAACCCCAGGTCATTCGGGTACATTCATCAATGAAAGTGACAAACCATCGAGCTCAAACCGGAGTAGCGATTTGAGTGGGCCCCAAAACATCAGAATGAATAAGGGAGAAAGGAACCAAACTTTTATTTGTACTTAATGGGAAAGGAACACGATGGCTCTTAGCCAATTCACACGTATTATGATCGGTTCATAATTGTATATCATTTTGTACCCTTCTAGCTTATGATTTGGTTATGTTATTGAGTTAAACTTGTGCTTTTAATCCATTTTCTGTTTTGATAAGTCCATAATTTCATACACTTGCATGCCTTCTTTACTTAGTGATTTTGCTTAGTTTCTCTTTATTTTGAGTCACTTACCTCTATTTGTGTGTTTTGTAGGTTAAGATAGCAAGAGATCACATTTGATGCAATCCATGCATGTTAAGGGCTGATTGGCAAAGAGCAAGAGCTTAAAGACAAAACCAAAGTTGGGCCACACTTCTTGTCAGTCAAGTTTCGTAAGTCACCTTGCAGGTCTCATTTCAGCCATCTGCACAACTCGGATGAGGAGACATTCTTCATAGAAGTTGTTCAATTGGGTGTCTAGTATAACATATCCAAAATTCAGCCCAATTGAACATATGTGGAGTCCTTAGCCCGTCCAACACTGAACCATGCTCAGGAGGATTTGCAGCTGCCAGCTTTGAGCCTTGTCTCCTCCTTTAAGCCATGTGCCTCACCCATGCTGCAACTGACTTTGGATCCAACATAATGAGTGAAGTGGGGAGGCATTCCAGCTATGAAATTCTAAAGGAGCAAGTTGGTACATGCTGGAGTTATTATAGAGAAAGCATGTGCATGCATGTAAAGCAAAGAAATGAAATGAAGTCAATTCCAGTCTCTGTTCGGCTGCCAACGTGCAAGGCCCAAAACGCACACTTCTACTGCTCCGATGGGAATACTTTCTTCATAGAAGTTGTTCCAATGGGTGTCTAGTATAACATATCCAAATTTGAACCCCATTGGATACGTTTTGAAACCTCTGGCCTTCCTACACCAAGACTGGTTCAGAAAACTCGTTTTTCAGCAACCAAAAGGCAACCACATGGGTTGGCAGCAAAGGCAGCCACAACTGATCACCTTTGAACCCATGTGAAGATGCTTGAGGTGCAGCAGCAAAAGATGAAGGATGGTGTGGGAATCCATCATGATGTTCCTCCCTCTTAGCCCTATAAATAGAGAAGTCTTCAAGCTTCAAATCACACCCCAAGGGGGGGAGCTCTCAAACACTTCTCTAGAGCTCCCTTTCCTTCTCTCCCTCAAATTCTCTTAGTTTCCTTTCAAGTTGTCAATTGTTGTAACAAAATGAGTTTACTAAATTTTCTTTCAAGTTTTCTTAGTTCCACTTTACTTTTATTGTAATGTACATTCTTTCTTAAGTATTCAAGTTTAATTAGTTTCCAAGTTTCAATTATGGTTTTTGTTCTTATTCATTATGCTTATAAGTTAATATGCTAGTTTGAATGATTGATCACCATTTAGGCTTGCATGTTAGCTATCTTGGTTTGAATTAAGAGTAGACACCATGCTTTAATTCGAATTGAACTATGAATAGGAAGAGTATGTATGGACATTCGACAACAGGGATTAGATACATGCTTGGTTGTTTAAAATGTTCTTCTATGCTTAATGGGTTCCTAATGCTTAGTTTTAGGTTAGACAACAAATGATCAAATTAGGGAATTAGGAACACAAGGTTTTGACCATACACCATGGCTTAATCATACTTTAGCTAGAATCAATCCATTAATCTAATTGAACTTGGGAACTTATTTGCTTGAGTTATTTCCTTTTTTCTTGTTTTATTTATTTTCTTTTTCATTTCTGTTTTATGTAGGGGAAATGAATTGGATCATTCAATCACCAATCCTCGTGGGATCGACCTCGCACTTACATATGCTATACTACCAAACGGCTCGTGCACTTGCGAGTATCACAAGTTGAGGATGCAGCTGAATCTATTTTGGTGCAGCTGAATCGAAGCAACATATTACATTGGAAGCTAAAAACATCAAAACTGAAAAATAATGATGGAAACAACTTCTTCAGATAACCGAACGAGGCATGCCCAAAACGTTTATGCCATAACCAAACTTTGTCTCTCTACCTCTCAGAACTAGCTCCACTTGTTATGAAAGCTTGACCAACTTTGGTCTCACTATTTGATGCCCAGTCCAAGTAGTAGAGTTTGCCACACCTAGTACCACAACCAATCATCTTCCCCGTGAGGATATCCTGAAAAACACAATGATTCAGCCAAAATGTTATAGTACACCCCAAAATAGTAGTAAGTTGTGCAACAAACAACAAGTTATGGTACAAGGAGGGAACAAGCATTACAGAATCCAGATGTATGGAGTTAGAGAGAGATAGAGAACCCTCCCCAACCACAAGGGAGGGGGTACTATTAGCATTAGACATCACCGACGGAGTGGTTGGTTTGCGACTAATAAGTTGGCCAAGATCAAATGTCATGTGATCTACAATAGTTGAGTCAATAATTCATGTGGGCTTTGGAGAGGACATATGAAAAGCAGAACATTTGGTAGTGGCGATAGAAGCACGAGCCCGGGTAGTTGGTTCAGCAGGAGTGACCGCATGCTTCTGTGAGTCTATAAGGAGGGAGCGAATCATAGGGGATCTTGACATCACAGCGCAAGTAAGAGTTGATATGAGTGTGTATTTGTGGTTAAGGAGTTGATTTGAGGAATTTGATGTATGAATTTGATTTAGGGATTTGATTTGAGAGGTATGTGTTTAAGGAGTTTGATAAGAGGATTTGATTTAAGAGGTAAGGAATTTGATTTAGGGTTTGGGTTTGAATTTGAGGGTGTGATTTGAGGGATTAGAGACAACATAGGACCGATTGTTTTGATACCCTGCTAAAATATGAATATGGTTTGAATACTTTGGGTTAATTGTATTCTTCTCTATAAGGAGGTATATATAAGAATTTACAAGAGTGCTTTACAAGGAAATAGATACAGTAATCAATTAGGAGAATATCTCTTAATTATACAAGGATATGTCAACCATATAAAATAAGGAAGTAAATCACCTAATTCATTAAGGAAATAAATTACCTTGATTAATTAGGATAGCTAACATCAACAACTAGCCCATTGTGAATGCTCTTATGAATCCCAGCAATATAAGTCCTTGAAAACTTTATAATTTAGAGAAAAAAACCTTCCAGCTTAATACTTTAGAAAAACACCTTGTTGTAGAAACAAGTGGAATCAGAAACAAGGTGAAACCAGAAATTTATATTGGGGTGGGTTATTATTATTTTTTTATGCTGCTTCTATGTTATAAAAAATTATTCTTCAAATATTATAGTAAAAGTTTATAAGCCAAACAAGTTCATTCATTTTCCAACATTAACACAAACAAGTACATATTAAAATAGACAAAAACAAATTACATATTGTCAAGCATCACATAAATATTTACGGTGATAAAAATTGAAAAAAAGAATAAGTATATTCAAATTAGATATGCTATGACATTTGGCTAATTAGAATGGAATCCTGAAATTGGATTGAAGTTTAAGTTCAATTTGTATATTTGACTTACTTTTAAAACTAAAGATTAGATTGCACAAACCAAAGACATAGAAAATAAAAATGGACATTTAGACAAAATGATGCGAGCTTTAATGACGTCATTTTTAATCCAAGAGAAAATAAGGTATACACTACACGAGGAGCTTTTTTAAGGTTTGCGAGCTCCTGATTTTGCTCATTTCGTCCTCTTTGCTTATACAAGTTGAATCACAACTAGGATTTTAATTTTGCATGAGGGAATGGGCTAATATTTGTGGGAATAAGGGGAGCTTATTAAAATTTATAACAAATCTTGTCTTTTTCCAAATCTTGCATTGGGCCACTACAGCCCAAGCACAGTTTTGCCAAAGTGTTAGAGCAGTTCCAGCCATGAGCCTAGCCCAAGGCTGGGGGGAGAAAACCAAAAAAAGGAGTTTCCAGTGGTGAGCCCAAGCCCGGGCAAGGTGCATGTCCCAGCAAGTCGGGCTGGCCCGAAGGCCAGTTCAGCCCGAGGTTCAACTCGCGGGTTGGATGACGTCATACGCGATGTTCGCGCTACAGTGCTCCACGTGCTACAGTGCTACGCGCTACAATGTTGCTAAAGTCCACATGTCGCGCTCTGGGCTCTCCGATCAAATTTTTTTCTCCAATCCAACGGCAGCCAATTTTTGTGCAATAAAAAAATGAAAAAAAATCGAATTTTTTATAAAAAAAATTACTGAATTTTTTTTTTCTATAAATACCAACATTTTATCCGATTGAGATAACAAAAAAAATTGAAAATAATCTACAAAAAAATGTGAAAAAAATTTGAATAATTATTTAAAAAATCACCAAAAAGTTCTGAACTGTTTTTCTATAAATACCTACCATTCTTCTTCATTTTCAACACAAAATCCTCTTATAATTTCTTCTCCTTCTATTATTTTTCATTTTCTACACAAAATTTTCAACACATTCAATACATCAAACAAAATATAATTAAAAGAAATCTTATCCGAAATATTCTCAAAATTAATTCTTTAGGTTTTAAAAACAAAATATTATCCGAATTAATTATTGAGGTAAAAAAATTTGTAAAAAAACAAAAAAATGAATAGTAATTGCCCTTAGCCATGACAACGGGTGGAAACACAAAATATACTATTTGCAAGGGCAACCACTATTCACGTGAATAGTTGCTGCCCTAGCTCCCCCCCTTGCCATGGCTAAGGGCAAATGGGTGGAGTTGCTCTTAGAGCAGTTCCAGCCATGAGCCTAGCCCAAGGTTGGGGGGAGAAAACCAAAAAAAGGAGTTTCCAGCGGTGAGCCCAAGCACGGACAAGGTGCAGGTCCCAGCAAGTTGGGCTGGCCCGAAGGCCAGTTCAGCCCGAGGTCCAACTCGCGGGTTGGATGGCGTCATACGCGATGTTAGCGCTACAGTACGCGCTACAGTGCTCCACGTGCTACAGTGCTACGCGCTACAGTGTTGCTAAAGTCCACATGTCGCGATCTGGGCTCTTCGATCAAATTTTTTTCTCCAATCCAACGGCAGCCAATTTTTATGCAATAAAAAAAGGAAAAAAAATCGAATTTTTTTTAAAAAATATTATTGATTTTTTTTTTCTATAAATACCAAAATTTTATCCGATTGAGATAACAAAAAAAATGTGAAAAAAAATTGAATAATTATTTAAAAATTCACCAAAAAGTTCTGAACAGTTTTTCTATAAATACCTACCATTCTTCTTCATTTTCAACACAAAATCCTCTTATAATTTCTTCTCCTTCTATTATTTTTCATTTTCTACACAAAATTTTCAACACATTCAATACATCAAACAAAATATAATTAAAAGAAATCTTATCCGAAATATTCTCAAAATTAATTCTTTAGGTTTTAAAAACAAAATATTATCCAAAAATATTATCCGAATTAATTATTGAGGTAAAAAAATTTGTGAAAAAAACAAAAAAATGAATAGTAATTGCCCTTAGCCATGGCAACGGGTGGAAACACAAAATATACTATTTGCAAGGGCAACCACTATTCACGTGAATAGTTGCTGCCTTAGCTCCCCCCCTTGCCATGGCTAAGGGCAAATGGGTGGAGTTGCTCTTAGGGTTGATATTCCCTCTTTTAGGGAATATGGTCAATAAATATCCACTTATATTATAATACGCAGATAAATTATATCACATGATCGTATTACCGTACAATATTATAATTACTTGTACTTTTAAATGGGAAAAAAATAATAATAACATACTAAGAATCAATTAAAAAATGGGCAAGTGCCTCGTTATATGTTTTTTTTTCTCCCATTGGACTCTCTTAGTCGTCATATTTTTTCTAATTTATCCTTGTTTGGAAAGATTTTGATTTGACATATATATAAATAAATAAAATAAAATCAGAAGCAGCCGCAATATAATTAATTAATGAACTTAAATATTATTAAGATCAAAGTAGAAGTGTGATAGTTCAAAGTTGTGTTGAGATTGAGTTTTTTCAATTCATTTTATCATGTAGAGTTTCTTTAAAGGTTTTTTTTACCCCCTCTTTGCATACCATCAAATTTGCACTTCAAATCTACCATTTCTCACCTTTTACCGAAGTGGCACTTGAGCCATAACTCATGTGTTATAAGTGAAAAATTATAACACAACTTTTACCCTAAACCCATAAGTGAAAAATTAAGTGATTGCCTTGATCAGATGAGAGGTCAATTTCTTTTCATAATCTGTTTTTTTTTTTTTTTGTTGTGATACTAAGGTCAACTTCTTTTTTCCTTAATAAGAAAACTGATGTACAGTAGCAAGTCAATTTTGTTTTGATTAATTATTGCATGATTGGAGATTAGGATTTGGATTAGGATTTTTATCATGAAGTAAAATGTGTGATTAGCGCCCACCCCCAACTATACAGTCCCGATGCCCCGAGAGGACAGGACTAATACATACGCCAAACTCTTTTGTCTTAGCGTTTACAGGGGTCATTGTAATTTGTATATTATACATAATACAATCCCCCAACTTATTTTTTCCCCGAAAAGAAAGGGCAAAAAGAAAACGTTTAACTTATTGCTTTCAATTTCAACAAACAAAAGCTCTAGATCCGAAATGGAATAGTCACTTTATTTTCTGTATTTTCTGGATTTTCATTCTCTGAACCCATCAACCTGCATGCCAAAATTCATCCTACATTTCATGTTTCACTACTAAAAAAGAAATTGGGAACTCATGTGGTGCCTTCCACACAATTCCCTCCGATTCAGCCTACCGACTCCATGGAGTGGATTCATGAAGCAATTCTGAGCAGGGGGCTGTTTAAGCATATGAACAAGCCTATTACAAGGTGGCTCATCAAATGGGTAGGATTTCCAATAGAAGGAGTTTCTCCAATAAGTATTTTATGTTAAGGATTGGTTATATACTTCTAATTTTGGTCGTTGAATTGCATTCATTAAAAGTATTAGTAGTCTCTTAGATGCAATCCAACGGTGCCGACATTAGAAGTATGTAATCAATCATTAACATAAATACTTATTGGAGAATGCCCCTTCCAACAGAAGATGCAACCTGGGAGGATGCTATTGATTTTCAAGCTCGCTACCCAAATTTCAATTCCCCAGTATGTGGACAGCCGTGTAATTGGGACGGACGGATGGGACCCTGCCCTTTAGCCCATTAGTCTTGACCCTTGCTTCAGCTAATTACTTTTGCATTGTTGTATTTGCTTTAGTTTCCTTTCTCTAAGATGGAGACACGTGTACGGTGCTCCTTAGATACTCCTCCCTTCTATGACGAAAGTCTGTTAGAGCATGTCCAGCAACTCGGGCTGGACAGAGGCTAGGGCAGGTTTGGGTAAAAAAGGCCCTCCAGCAGTAGGGTTTGGCCCGAGATGGCTGTGGGGTCCACGAAGTCGGGCTGGCCCGAGGGCAGGTCCAGCCCCAGGTCCAAAACTCGGGGGAGCTGACGTCATCGATGACATCAGCAATAATTTTTTAAAAAAAAAATCGAAAAAAATCGAAAAAAAAACAAAAAAATTCAGATTTTTTAAAAATAAATACTAAGTCATATTTTTCACTTCCCACACCAAAAATCTTTAAAAAAAAATATTGTCCAAATTAATTGTTTAGATAAACAAATAAGTGAAAAAAACAAAATAATAAATAGTGTTTGCCCTAAACTAGGGCAACTGCTGGAAACCAACATTGCTTTTTGCAAGGGCAATCACTATTCATGTGAATAGTAGCTGCCCTAGCCCCCCCCCCCCCCCCCTTTGCCATGGCTAAGGGCAACTGGTGGAATTGCTCTTAGAGAGCAAGTGCTTGCTCTGTTGTATTTAACCTGTGGCTTTGCACACAGGGAATTCATGAAATGAGAACAACTTTCATGCAACAGGTATCCCCGACTAATTAACTCCTGACAGCTGTTAACTACTTTTGACACTTTAATTTTTTCCTTTTTTCTTTTGACACTTTAATGTTTTGGAGTCTGGAAATCCAAAATACTACTAAGCACCCGATTAATCACATACATTGCAGAAAGAAGAGCATGACCCCACAAGTAGTGAGGGACCGATTTATCAAGCATGTTGGACGGGCAACCTCAAGCAATTGGCGATTCTTTTGTTCGGCAACACCATTTTGTTGCAGAGTGAAAGAGGTGGAGGTTTGATGAATAATGCTATGGTCCCGGAAGAATTAAGCCAAAACACCATTCACATATTCCCCACCATTGTCGGACCGAAACACTTTGATAGATGCCCGGAACTAAGTGTTAATCATAGCACGAAATTCACAGATTGTAGCAGCAACACGGGCACCAGTAAGGGCAATACAAAGGCAATTCAAGGTAAAGACAAAGGAAGTAGCACTGGCAAGGCAAAGAACACAAAAAAATCTTGTCAACAAAGGGCACAGCAAGGACAAAGTAAAGCAAGATTAAGAGTGTGGACAATATAGGAGCAAAGCAAGGACAAGGTTAAGTAGAGAAAAGGCAAGAACAAGGTTATGCAGAGACAATCAAAATCAATTGCTTTGATACCATGCCAAACAGAGTATCAAAATAGTATCAGAAGAAAGATTTTGGGTTTCAAAACAGATTTCTATTTCATTGTATCTTTATGAATAGGCTTTTTATCACAAATGGTCCTTCAGGTCTACAAAATTATCACGAATCGTCCTTCAGGTTTTTTTGTGACACTAATAGTCCTTCAGGTTATCATCTACCCATCAAAATGGTCCTTCTGTTAGTTTCTGTCAAAACTAACGTTAAATTCAAATGCTCACCTGCCTGCTTTTTGAAATGATAATCTCATCATTCCATTACCCATTCGACCAAACCCAACCCTCAGAACTATTTCCCTCTATTTCCTCCTGGGTCCTTCCATTTTGGCGCCCTTGTAGTATATAACCAATCTTAAAGAGTAAACTTCTAAAGAATTTGAAACAATCTTGAAATATAGAAGTCCTGCAAATTCATTATCAATGGCACATCAAATACAGAGTCCTCAACTTTGCAAACTCATTGATCAATATGAAATATAGAAGTCCTCCAAATTCATTATCAATGGCACATCAAATACAGAAGTCTTGCTACTAACTTCATCATCCACATCATTCATCATACCCATGTTTGCTATGAATATCCTCATAATTTTCCACATGATCTGAACTCTGCCCTTGCAAAACCCATCTCTTCAGGCTCCTCTTCAATCGGATTATCTATATTTTCCTCAAACATATTATTATCAATCTCAATCTTTTCAGCTTCTCCTATTTGCTCAGTCACTGTGTATGAAGTCCATATCCAATGGATCTTCCTCATCTTCATCTTGTTCCTCTTCAACCTCACTATCGTTTTGCCCTTCATATTGTACCTCAAAAGCCTCATTTTCCCCCTCAGTAGGTAGGTCCCCAAACTGGAACCCCAAATAGAGAGAAGGGCCTGAGGAGGAAATGGAGGGACCGATGAGGAAATGGAGGGAAATAATTCTGAGGGTTGGGTTTGGTCGAATGGGTAGTGGAATGATGAGATTATCATTTCAAAAAGCAGGCAGGTGAGCTCGTGAATTTAACGTCAGTTTTGACAGAAACTAACATAAGGACCATTTTGAACGTGAAGGACGATTCGTGATAATTTTGTAAACCTGAAGGACCATTTGTGATAAAAAGCCTTATGAATAACTTACAGCAGAATTTATATACACATGGAAGACCTGCTAATCAAGCTTTGCATTAATTACAATAGGTATAGCAGGGGGCAACATAATAGATATTAGGGGGCAGCTGATGCAATTAATCCTATTTTGGCTTCTCAACTCCCGGAGCTTTGCACCCTCCTCCTAGAGTCAGCAGCAATTAATGCAATCTCAAGACATTAACTAGCATCTTGCTCTCTCATCTTAGAGCATCTCCAACCAATGTGTCAAAAGTGCCACATAGACATTTAATGGCTAGAAATAACATCTCACATCACTCCAATTGATGTGTCAAAACTTATGTGGAATGAAGGCTGGAAGTTAAGATGTTATTTTTGACATCCTAAAAGTAAGATGTCAAATGAATATTTTATTATTATTTCTTTTCTTTTCTTTTCTTTTTAATTAAAAATAAATCAACACTAAAATGTAATAAATAATTTAATTTGACATATCGAATGGAGTGTAAAGCTGTATAGGATGTCAAATTGTCACATCAGCCATCAAATTTAAATTTAATGTTTGGTATTTGACATCTCTCTTGGAGATGCTCTTACTATCTCTGACATCAGCCACCTCAACGTTTGTTTCGTTTTATGTATAATACTGTTTTGTTTGAAAAGGGTTAAAAGTTCTCTTTTTCTTCATTCTTAGAATTCTAATAATTGGCTAGATTATGCTATTCTTTGAATTTCTTCTGTTAAATATATTACCCAGCTTCATCTTTCTGAAATTTTTTGTCAAAGTTGCATATATCGATTGGTTTGCATTATTATTGATAAAAATTGATTATTATTTTTTTAAAATTAGTATTCGAAATCCTGTGTTAAAGTTGCAAAGGAAAAGAGGGAGAGCTGGGAGAGAGAGAGAGAGAGTTGGTGAGAGGAGGGAGAGATGAGAGAGAAGAGGGATTTGAGTTGCAGAGAGGAACACGGACGACGGAGCAGGCGTGAAAAAAATAAATTAAGTATCAAAAGTAATTAACAGGTGTTAGAAGTTTCAGGAAAGTTTTTCTCGCATCGTAGAGTTCTGGGTTGGTTGGTGCTTTGTCTTATCATGTAGACATTAACTACTGTATATGAGTTGACGTACAACCAACACGTTCCCATCAAATCGGAGACCATATCATTTTACAATTCTCGTTGTCTTGTGTCAATAATTCATTTGTGTCGGTCAGACCTCATCAATAAGAAACTGACCTTTACGCAGTGCCATTCCTTTTGCCAGAAAGAGCGCAGAAACTCCTTTTATATGTGTTACATATAAATTAGGGTAAGGATTTAGAAATATTTTTTGCAAACAAGTACTACCACCACATGCATTTGGCTCGTTGTCAATCATTCATTTGTGTCGGTCAGACCTCATCAATCAGATACTGACCTTTACGCATTGCCATGCTTTTTGGCCAGAAAGAGCACAGAAACTCTTTTTATGTGTTTACATATAAATGGTCAGAGAGTGATGCTAAAAACGTAATTTCAAATTTCTAAATTTTAGATCCGAGATGATGTAGGTAACAATAATATTAATTCATCAAGTCGTTTTGTTATTCTCTGTCAATCACGATATGTCAAGTGGCAAATTTATCATGTATGACATAGCATAATTAGCCGAAGTAACAAAATAGTGTTATTCTCATTTCACACAAATATTTCTCCCAATACAAGCGTATCCAGTATATATATATAATCTGCCACATTATTTGATGTAAGGATTTGGAAATCTGTTTTGCAGACAAGTACTATTGAATAGTATTGATTTGATATCATATAAAACATTCTTAATGCAACAATATATCCTTCCTTGCTTTCAAAAACATGAAATCAATTAGGTTCTTTGATTTTCGCAAGAATGTTAATTTTGGGAAGTATCATTGGTTATGTAATAAACGTACCATTCACTGATAGCTTGAACTTTTGGGATTCATTGGTTGTCTCGCAAGATATCTAGCAGCTTGAGGAGGTTTTGTGTTCAAAACCTCTAACCCACATATGCCAACTATATATACAATGTCCATTTGGGTGTACATTATGGCTATCGGTTTAAATATTCAAAAAAATGAAACTTTTATTGAGTGTAACGTAATAAATGCAAAAGGGTTGTAACTCAAGTGATAAAGTGTGTTATCCTTGCACTCAAGATTTTGTGTTTGATTCCCTCCTCTCTCAAACTTGTATAAAATTTTATCATAAAAAAAGTAATAATGAATCTAACAAAAAAAATTCAAGTATTTATAAATAAATAAATAAAATTTTATATTAAAAAAAAAAAAAAAAGCAAAAATGAAGGTACCATGAGTAATTTTTGTTTTAATTGTGAAATTCAAGATCATGTTCAATTACAAACCCTAAACCATAAATCCTATCATTAATGTGATTAAATTTGAAAGCAAGCACATTCAGCCAAAACCAGAAGGTGATTTATAGGGTTTGCTGCAAATAATACACATGATAGTCTAAATTATTCTAAATTAATCTAATATATGAGGAGGGGGATTCAAACTTAAGCATAAGGGGGAGAGTTGCCCTGATTTAATACATCCATACTTTTAAATTGTATAAAAGTCTTTGGATGTTTGAATTTGATAGGCCCCTTAAGATACTTCAAAGATATTGCGTAATGCACCAACTTTAATATTCACCACATGGAAACCATGCTTTTCTCATTATTAGAGAGATGTTGGCTAAGGCATGCTTGGTAGAGGATGCATCTTCTCCATGATATGATGTAATTCTTATCTCTTAATAAAGATCGCTTTCTCTCAAAAAAAAAAATTAATAATAATAAAATAAAGAAGCCAGCAATCATGATATCTTTATATTTAACCCCAAAAGCTTTGTCTTTTATTAGGTTTAACCCAAGTTTTTTTATTGGGGAACAAAAAGTCTGATTTTATTAATCTTTTACTAATAATTTAAATTTTGAACTTTTTATTATCTTCATGAATGATAATCCACCTACAAACAAGACAAAATTCGTCAAGAAACTGAAAAAGATGTATGGTTCTATTATAATCTGAAGACTATAGTAATAGTATTGGGGATAGGATATGGGCCCTTAGATTGAGATTAGTGGGATATGGACTAATCTACACCCTTGGTATGGAAAATCGGGAAACCTAGTATTCGGGGTAAAAATGTTTATTAAATATTAAAATAAGTTAAGGATTAGTATGAAGATCAACTTGAGCTTATTATTTTTGCTCAACTGGGATTGGTAGTTGAATTAATAATAAATAGAAGGTGAACGTGGTTCTTGCTTTCAATGTTTCAATATTATTTTCCACTAATCCATGGATCCTTCCTTAAACGTCCACTTCAGTATGTCAACCTCAAACTATAATAAACTACTGTCCTGCACCAAGGTTGTACGTAAGTAAGAAAATAATATTTTACATGTTTGTTT
Source organism: Prunus avium (assembly GCF_965620075.1). Lineage (NCBI taxonomy): Eukaryota > Viridiplantae > Streptophyta > Magnoliopsida > Rosales > Rosaceae > Prunus > Prunus avium. Next base: position 702,995 of record NC_142285.1, on the reverse strand, counting down.
TGCACTTACCTATTTGACATGTTTGTCTTGCAGCTATATGTTTTATGTTCAAATCAACAGAAAATAATAATAAATAAATATATAATAATACTAAAAAAGCTAAACGAAAACACGTATAGCGATTTTACTATTTTAAATATTATGACTTAACCCGGAGCAAATAGCCATTTATATATTCAATGATTGAATTAGAAACCTTTTCCGAAAAAAAAATATTATTGAAATAGAAACGGCTTTAAAGGTAGGAGTGGTTATTTCTATTATACCTTATTTGGGAGTGATTTTGGATAGATGAAAAAGTACTTTTATGGATAATCACTTCAAATGGTTTTAAGTGATTTTATGGAGAAGCATATAGCAGATGCTTATGCTTAGAATCACTTAAAATCACTTGAAAGTGATTATATGAAGAAGCACATGAGAGATAGTTCTCCCAAGAACTGATTCTAGTATATCGAGAATCATTCCCAAACGAGTGCTATATCTTTGGTTATTAATTGGTTGTTAGTTGAATTGGCTCATATTTTTTGTGTGCTCCAATAGATCGTTGGAAACCATGTTTTCCCCAATTTTTTTACAGATTTTGTTCTTGCTTCAAGATTTTATGCAATGGTGGGGTATGGTCACGACGATACTTCATTAAATGGTGTTGGTAGGGTTCATTTAGGCTCTTAGGTTACTTTAGGATTTCGATGCTAAGTTTGTGGGCTTTGTTTGAGATTATGCTTAATTGTGGTGCGGCTTTTGTTCGCTTTGGTTTTGTTTTGAGCATGTTAGTTTGTTGCCCTCTTAGAATTGATGATTTAGATGTCATGTTGATGTATTTGATTATATTATTAAAGTTTATCTTCAGAGATCCAAGATAATTCTATAGAATTGAATTCTAATCACATGCACAAATAGAACGATAATATAATTGGCATGACTTCCACGTGTATATCTAATAATTTTTCTAGGATTAAAACCGTTTTTTTTTTATCACATCCACATTTTGGCACGATCATACTGCCAAGCCAAGAGACGGGATACATTCTAATTTCACCATGTGACTAAAGGGTACAACTCATAACCTTGTAATTGTCAACTTTCTCCTCCTTTGGATTTCACTCAAGACTTTTTAATTTATTGGCATTTAAGTAATTAGCACGCTTGAACATTTAGAAAGGAAACGAAAAATTTGGATAGTGGGGACATGAGATATAACTTCTTCATTTTTGTGAAAAATGGAAAAGGCGTACGAGCATGGGCACACTCACAGTTTCTAGTTGGCCGGCTAGCCAATCTAAATTTAATTGCTCCCAAAATCACACTGATTTTTTGTCCTGTTGATTTTAAAAGATGATGAACACTTTGGATTCCACAAATACACTACCATAATCAATTGATTTAACTCATATTTACTGAGAAAAAGAGATGATAACTAGAGAAGAATTTCCCGTCAATTTCTATATCTATATATATAAAGCAAAAGGCAGAATATATATAACGACAGTACCTTCCCGTCAATTTCAAATCCAATATGTCCAATCTTAAACCCTTGGATTATTTAGATGCTCCAGATTTTACAAAATACAGACAACAGAACACTCACAACCCTTTTTCCGTTTATTTTGAGTGGGACTATTTACAAAAGCCCTTTTCCCTCTTCCTTCTGCTAAGGCATTAAGGGATGCCATGTGAATTTGAAAAAAGAATCTTGGAAAATAGGGGACCAATTATTTACCGCTAGTACTACGTAGTATTCTTTTAATCCATGAATAAGACCAATCGTTTTCTTTTCTATATTTCTCGTGTTGATTTCTTGCATTATTCAGGCAGTACACCTGCCTAGATCCAAAAATATGTACCATGTTTTACAACACAATACTCTCTCTCTCTCTCTCTCTCTCTCTCTCTCTCTCTCTCTCTCTCTCTATAAATCTCCACAAACGCATGAACATTCTAGCAAAAGAAAAGGCAGAGAAACATGATGAACTCTCAGCTGCAAAAACTCAACCATGCTCCATCCTCTCTCTTACCAAAATCCTCCATTCATACCAATTATCTGATCAGCCATGGAAGCCCCTCCCTCATCAACATCCTTCCACGCCATCCTGTCCGTCAAAATGATCATAATAAGAAAAAGTCCTCCTCCTGCGTGGTGATCCGTGCTAGTTCTGGTGAGCTCGGATCATCTGCAGCAGTGTCCACGGTGACCACAACTATAACCTCAACAGAGAACAAGGCAGTTACTGTGAAGGCTGTGGTTACAGTGCAGGTAACAGCAGGGGGGTTCCTCTCCAGCATAGTGACTCGGCCCCTCGATGAAATTACCGATTTGCTCGGCAAAACCCTTCTTTTGGAGCTTGTTAGCGCCGAGCTTGACCCCAGTAAGCACTACTAGTTTATTCACTTCATTCACTAAAAAATAACAAATAATAATGATTTTTTTTCAATATTTATTATTATTCATGAAATTTAAACTCAAAATTTTCTCGAACCACCCAGAGGAGATATGCCAAGCAAAAAACTAGTTTTTTTTTATTTCAAAAAAGAAAATATTAATTATCTGTTTGATAACCATTTCATTTTCACTGTTTTTTAGAAGGGAAAGCATATTTGCCATTTTCAGTTTTCAAAATCACCCTATTTTTCAAAACAACTTGGAAGTATTTTCAGTTTTCATTTTCATTATTTTTTTCCCTCCCTTTTTTTCACCAATATACCAAGCAAAAGACTAGTTATAACTAGTTTTTTTTTTTTTTTTTTTTTTTCATTTCAGAAAAGAAAACGTTAATTTTTTTGGGCCAGTGTAGCCTTAATTAACTACGCATAGATTTAGATGAGCACAAATTTTATTTTTATTCCATTTTGCATATACAAAAATCATTTAGAGTTACATTTTTCTTTGTTTGTTATTCCTTGGGTCTTTGAGTAGCCAAAAGTCAGACAGCCCCTTATTCAAAAATACCCTTTTCTTTAAAATAAAAATAAAATAAATTTGGCTGATATTCGCATTTGATTGGACCAGAATTTTGGTGTATTTCCAAGTGGTTCAAATTCTTCTAAATGGTCCAAATTTTGATGTACTTCCCAATGGTCCTAGACTCCTAGGTCCCCCCGAGCCCCTCTCCCTCCCAACTTTGACAACAACCAAAAGACCTAGTCTAATTACAGCTAGATCTGAAACATAATTGCTAAAGCAAATTAATCAGTTTGCCCAAAGCGTTTTATCAACAGTTAAGTGAGTAACTCTTTTTGTTAACCACCGACAGTAAAATATGTCTTTTTTTCTTGACTCCCCATTTGCTCTCTCCCACATCCATCATTTTCTCTTTCTGCAGTAACTTTCTTATGCTAATTTACTTCACTATTGGCTAGGCTACCTGTGTGAACTATTTTTCTTAACCAAAGAGAGTAAAAATCTACTACGCTATTCTTCAATCAGATATGTACTCACAAGGGGTGGAAATTCCGACAACACGTAAATTGATCAAAATTCCCCCAAAATTTATGCGGGTCAACTGTACGGTTAAAAAATCATATTAAATTCGGGTCAACTCATCAACCTATTTACCAATCCGCTCAATCCGTTTAATAAACAAGTCGTGTCAATCCTTCTACAATTTGTCACATTTGAGGTGTTTTTTTTTTTTTTTTTTTTTTTTCCCCAAAGAGAGAAATTCATTCAAACATTGGAACAAAGATTACAAACACCAATACCGATTGTCTTAACAAAAAAAGAGACCAGGGTGTTTAATTTGTTAGTTTATATTTTACAAGGTTAAAATATTCTTTTTAACATTAAATTTGTTTTTTTGGTATACTACTTCAGTAATATAATAAGTTTTTTTTTTTTTACACAAATAATATCGAGGGAGGGGATAATTGAACCTAGGACCTAGGATTTAATGACAAATACTTTTAATCACTTGAGTTATAAGTCCCTTGCATATTATCATAAGTTTATTAGTATATACAAGTAACATAGATTAATATTTAATATATTAAATGAATTAAAATATTTTTTTAGCACATGAGTGTTTTTGGTCAACTTTTACTACATGAGTTTAAATATGTTAAATAGGTAAAGCGGATTAAACGGGTTAGTAGGATCATTTAAATAACAATTCAACCTAACTCATTTAAAATAAAGTAACGCTGGAAGAATTTGATGTTTATGATCAGCCATTAAAGAATGAGATTTTCTATTTAAACCCCACATTTCTCTTAGTTCACCCCATATTCTAAGTTCACCCCATCTTTTAATTTAAATTTTCACAATTTCTAAGAAAACCCCACTATCTTCCCAAACTACCCTTAAAAACACCTCAAACTGAAAAAATAAGAAATAAAAGAGATTTTCTATTTAAACCCCACAAATTTCTTTGTTCCCAGCAAAAAAAAAACAAACAAATAAAACCCTAAACTCGAAATTTAATACTTTCTAGAGAAAGAGAACAACTTTACCTCTCTCCAAGAACTGTAACTGGAATTTCAACACTTGGGTATTGTTGAGTTGATAATCAACAAGCCTTTCCATCAACTCCCACGCATATTTAAAGAGGTATGCTCATCAATTTTCTATGTCTTTAAAAGAGAAGAGTAATCTGGCAATAGGATGTAGAAGAGTTTATATTTTTCTAAAACTTGATATGAAGAGTGGTGGGGTGTGTGGTGTGTGGGGTGTGGGGTGTGTGTATAGATGTACTAGGGTTAATTATTACGTTGGATGACCTTTTTGGTATTTTTCCACAATAATAAAACTTACAACTCAATGATTTAGGTATTGGGGTGAACAAAGAGAAGTGCGGGGTTTAAATAGAAAATCTCTAAAGAATTTCGGAAATACTGATTAATTTACTGATTATAAATTTGTATAATGGATTTTCTTGTAGAGACGGGGTTGGAGAAGGACAGGATCAAGGGGTATGCGCACAAAGCCAGCCACAATGATGATGAGGTGATATATGAGAGTAATTTCACAATCCCACCAGATTTTGGAGCGGTTGGAGCAATTGAGGTAGAGAATGAGCACCACAAGGAGATCTACATCAAGACCATCGACCTCCAGGGCTTCCCATATGGCTCTGTTAATGTTCCATGCAATTCTTGGGTTCATGCCAAGTTTGACAATCCACAGAAGAGAATCTTTTTCACTAACAAGGTTTACATCCTTAATACTTTTCTTTAATTTCTAGTAATTACTGCTTCTTAATCTTACTTATACTTCAATCTTATGTGTGTTCATTTATTTTATGTGAACAATGGAGCAGTCTTACATACCATCAGAAACACCAAGTGGGTTGAAGAGGCTAAGAGAACTAGAGCTGGAAAATTTGCGAGGAAATGGAGAGGGTGAAAGAAAAACAAGTGATAGGATTTACGATTATGACACATACAATGATCTTGGAGATCCTGATAGCAAAGATGAACTGGCTAGGCCTGTCCTTGGCAGCAAAGAACATCCATATCCCAGGCGCTGCAGAACAGGACGGCCACGCACCAAAAAAGGTAACCAAATGCCCCAAATAACTATGTGCTTAATGTTTTTGAAAATGGAATATATCTACTTTAACTATATACGAACCATTTGTTTATTTGGAATGTTGCTTAAGCATGTGTAGTTGTATGGTTGAGAAACTATTAGAGCTATGCGATTAACTGTATCATATTGTTATGTCAATGCAGACCCCTTATCAGAAAAAAGAAGCAGCAGTGTGTATGTACCAAGAGATGAAGCGTTTGCAGAGGTCAAACAACTCACATTTTCAGCAAAGACCCTGAAATCTGTGTTGCACGCGTTGCTCCCTTCGCTTGAGACAGCACTTCTTAATCCAGACTTAGGATTTCCATACTTCACAGCCATTGATTCACTGTTCAATGAAGGAGTCACATTGCCTAAGCCAAAAGCTGGTGGGTTTTTTCAGACAATCATCCCAAGGCTAGTCAAGACCATTACTGATGGGGGAGACGATCTTTTGCTCTTCGAGACCCCCGAAATAATTGACCGTATGCCTTCCTCCTCTCTCTCTCTCTCTCTCTGTATATATGTCTGTGTCCTCTTTTAAGTAAGAGAAAATACCACATTGTCTTTGTCCTTTTGATTAAGCTAATCGTCTTTTACAGGTGATAAGTTTGCTTGGTTTAGAGATGAAGAATTTTCTCGGCAAACTCTAGCTGGTCTTAATCCATACAGTATAGAACTTATCACGGTATGCTTTCTTATACATACAAATACAACTCTTTCTCTTCAGTAAGAAAATCAAACTTCTACGTTCCCTTCCTCCCTTCCATCTTCCTTGTTGGTCAAGTAATTACAGTGTTTAATAGCATATCTTGTTTTCTCTTGTGGTGCTAAATTCTGTATTTTTATACCTGCAGGAGTGGCCATTGAAGAGTAAACTTGACCCTGAGATTTACGGCCCACCTGAATCATTGATTACAACAGAACTGGTGGAGAAAGAGATCAAAGGTTGTATGACTGTTGATGAGGTAACACGAAATAGACACCAACTCTCCCATATTTTTCTTATTGTACACCTTTAAACAGGACGAAAATTTTCCCCCATTGATGCATATAACTTGAAATCGTGTAAAATGTGTGTGCTTGTGCACGCCAATTGCTTGAACTTGAAATGCAGGCTTTAAAAAGAAAGAAGATGTTTATTTTGGATTACCATGATCTTTACATGCCTTATGTGAACAAAGTAAGAGAGATTGAAGGAACCACACTGTATGGTTCTCGGACACTACTTTTCCTCACCGAGGATGGGACGCTGAGGCCTGTTGCCATTGAACTCACTCGACCACCAGTTGGTGACAAGCCACAATGGAAGCAAGTGTTCACCCCAACCTGGGATGCCACCGGTTGCTGGCTGTGGAGGCTCGCTAAAGCCCATGTTTGTTCTCATGATGCTGGCTATCATCAGCTTGTCATCCACTGGTAAGAAAATCTGTGCCCAAGTGATGCTTCTGGCTCATGACTTCAGTTCAAGCAAGAATCTACTCTAATGGGGATTTGAAAGTGTCAAATATGTCAGTGTTGCATGGTTGGTAACATGTTTGCACTGTTATATTTTCACAGGCTGAGGACTCATTGTGCTACAGAGCCATACATAATTGCAGCTAATCGACAATTAAGTGCAATGCATCCTATCTATAGACTTCTGCATCCTCATTTTCGGTATACAATGGAAATCAATGCTCTTGCTAGAGAAAGCCTCATCAATGCAGGTGGAATCATCGAGGCCTGCTTCTCACCTGCAAAATACTCCATTGAGCTCAGTTCTGCTGCTTATGACCAGCTCTGGCGCTTTGACACGGAAGCTTTGCCAGCTGATCTCATCAGAAGGTATTTCACATGATACGACTAATATAAGATTGATCCAAACCATGTGTTGTTGCAGGCAACTTTTGTATAACAAAGAATTTTCAATCTAGTTGCTACCAATCTTAAAAGACAAAAACTTCATTTGAAACGCCATGGAAGTTCATCGGCTAATTACTGTATGCTTTAATTTCAGGGGAATGGCAGTTGAGGATCCTACAGCTGAGCATGGCTTGAAGCTAACAATTGAAGACTACCCATTTGCAAATGATGGTCTCATTCTTTGGGATGCCATTAAGGAGTGGGTGGGTGACTATGTAAACCACTACTATCCAGACCCAACTCTTGTTGAGTCTGATACGGAGCTTCAAGGTTGGTGGACAGAAGTTAGGACAAAAGGCCATGCAGACAAGAAAGATGAGCCATGGTGGCCTGTTTTGAAAACCCCAGAAAATCTAATTCACATTTTGACAACCATTATTTGGGTAACAGCTGGGCATCATGCAGCTGTGAACTTTGGACAGTACATGTACGCTGGATACTTCCCAAACAAGCCTACAATTGCTCGTACCAATATGCCAACCGAAGATCCGTCTGAGGAGTTTTTCAAGAACTTTTTGAAGAAACCCGAAATGGCACTGCTGATGTGCTTCCCCTCACAGATTCAAGCAACAAAAGTGATGGCTGTCTTGGATGTGTTATCTAATCATTCACCTGATGAGGAGTATCTTGGTGAGAATCTGGAGTCATCCTGGGCTGAAAATCCTGTGATAAATGCTGCATTCGAGCGGTTCAATGGAAATTTGAAGAGGCTGGAAGGAATTATTGATGAGAGGAATACCAACTTGAAACTGAAAAACAGAGTTGGAGCAGGTGTTGTTCCATATGAGCTTTTGAAGCCATTCTCAACACCTGGGGTCACGGGAATGGGAGTTCCTAACAGCATCTCCATCTAAATTTGATGATGATGCTCTAAAAACTGTACGAGTACTTGGCCCTTAATAAATGAATGAATAACATGGGTTGCCTAAAAGTTCTGTTCAAAACTATTTTCGTTCCATCCCACTCTTGTTCCACTCAACTTGAAGTCATCAGATAATTTGTTGAGTGGAAGAAGTAAAAATGTTAATGGGACTAGAGACCATATGAAAGTGAATAAAATAAAATTGGAAATTGCATTTGGTAAGATAAATAAGGATAGATAATTATAATACAAAGAAGAACTGGACCTTCGGAGCAATTAATCAAATAAAGTCTCTGTGTGGAAAAGAGATTTGAAAATGCAATAGTAAATAATGAGAATATGGAGCATTGGATTTCAAATGTCCAATACCTTTGCCTATCTAGAACACTTTTGACAGTTGATACTATCAGCCTATAAGTTGGTTCGATTCAGTTTAGTTCTGATGTACAGTTGATACTACCGTTAAAAGTAAGCGTGGATCTGAGACATTACGTGCATTCATAATGTGTCAATCGCAATTTATATGATTTTGTCTCAAATAAATATTTCTGCTTACCTCGGACTCTCACCAAGCTCTAGGGATGGAACTTCTCTGACTGCCTCCTCCAGAACTCCCCTGACGTGATAATAAAGGGTGAACACATTTGGAATTCATGTAAGGGGATCCCTCTGCTAGCAGCTTATATGTGAGAGAGAACTGTTAAAGGTCTACATGTGACGGTTTAATTCCAAAATCAGGTCAAAATCAGGAAAGCGGTTTATCAAAAATTGCTTCCTTGATTTATCAATTAAGGTAAATAAATGTAGTGAATTTTGCATCAATGTACAGAGAGCATTACAAGAAAATGACAGATTTCCAAGAAAATTGAACCTGCTGCAATTGCTGCATGAAGAACCAGAACATGTGTTTTAACTCCAACATGATGCGAGCTTGCAAAAAATATATATGTATTATTACTGGAAATATGCTTATTTACATGCATGTTCTATAAATTATAATACACTGATGTAGCACAATAAATGAACGAAACCAAAATGGGGAAAATCTATCCTAAAAGAATATTTCCTATAAAGAATTAAAGAATTAGGGGACCTTCTTCGCCTTCTGCCAGCTGCTTATGAAAGTCCCAAAGTAAATCCAGGGGACAGGGAAGCTTCACGGAGTTTTTCTTTCCACAGAACCATATACTATATCGTCTTATAAGCATCCATTTGTCTTCCTCACTCGAATGTGCCCACAAAGGAAGGAGTGTGAGAAAAAATGTGAGCAAACTCACAAGTTGAGTGTGATGCTGTTGCTCTTAAAAACTGGCCATCCAAAGAACCATCATTGCCCTGCAGAAGAAACCCCTTTCCAGCAGGCTTAAATTCAAGAGATTTTCTGAGAAGTTCCAATTTGTCAATGAAGCAGGCCATTGCAGAGTTAACATCATGCTGGAAACCATCAGTAATGACTCACATATACGAATGAGTGCGAGAATCATTGCACATACACTCGGGAACAGGATACTTTGTGACATCTTTTCCAGCTCTGCTAGTCCTGAGGTCTGGCTGCCCTAAGGAGTCTTTGTGCAATTCCTTTATGATCCTATTGAACTCTGCTTCCGGGAGAGAAGAGTTCAGAAAATATGGAAGCATATGCCTTTTGTCTGGAGTTATATACTTTTTGTGGCCAGCATAGGCACGGTGGCCCTGAAAGAAAATACAAATCTTGGTGTAAGAGAAGTCCCCAGCAAATTAGGTAACCATCATGTGTAAAAGAACTACTCATATGACATTTTCATATTATTTGTCTTCCCAGCATATTTCCTCAACACAATTTTCTTTTTTCTATTAGCTGTAAACATCCTATATTCTGTAAGTTTTTCCAAATGGAAAAGGCAGGAAGTAACAATAATAGTAATTCATGACAAGGCCTCAATGGCACATCTCTTTTTTCTTATTCCAGACTGTTTCACCTCTCAAGAATTTTACGCATGCACAAAAACTTTTTTCATAGTATCTGTATTATATCTTTCTCAAATATTTCCTAGAAAATACAAAGGTACTCAGTCCAAATGTGTAAGATTGCCACCCTTCAACTCATGATATCATTTAACAATCTCAGATCAGTTCCGCAAGTATCCTTAAGTATTTTCTTTTTCACTTTCTTTCAACTTGATTTACTTTGGTCGTATAGTCGTGCTTTCTTGTACTTGTGAAGTATTTTATCTAGCATATATTACCTATCTGTTAAGACCAAAACAAATAAACTATACCTGGATAGCATGGCCCATATTTCCCCCATGAGACGGCATGAAGACATCACTATTCTCGGAAACTATGTAATCAATGGCCGCCATGACAGAAGCTCTATTTGAAAAAGGTTCTAGTTCGCCAGGCAAAGCAAGATCTTCCTTATTGTAAAAATGGGGAAATTCTCCGGTTAATGGCAGCAAGGCTTCTTTTCCACCAAATGGAGGCCCTCCAGCCCAATATATTCTTGCATTTTTCGGAGCTCCTAGAGCTTTAAGCAACCTAAACCACAAAATTTTGCCCGTTATAAAACTCTCTGATACATAGAACAAATAGGATAATAGATATCAAATTGGTTTATGTTAAAATGCCTTAAAGTAAATACATATTTGGCTAACATTCTTACCTGGTCACCTCCAAGGCATTCAGGGGGCAGAGACCTGCAAGTTTTCTTTCATGGTACGTCATGTTTGATCTTCCAGTTAGGAGCTCTGGCCGCTGTATCCTCTCATTGTTTACTATCTCATCATATTCAGGGCTCAAACCAGGAAGGCAACCAGTCCTCACCCATACATCCTTCTCCATTCTGAGATGAAGGGCAAGGTAAGGTCCCTTACTGCTCATCCTCTCTGCAAGCTTGTTACCAATTCCCAAAATTGGAGGAGCAAACCTCAATGCATGAAAGGCAACCTGATGTCAAACAAAGAAGAGATTAGAGTCAGCTGTCTCTAGAACTAGAACCTCCTTTCATTTCTGTAATCAAAGTTACAGATTTATTCACGACTGATAAAATCTAAAGGCTGTCAATACAGTAGAAATGTAGTCAATTATTTTCCATCATACCAGGTAAAACAAAAAGAAACAAAGTCAGCTTGCATATACAAAGGAAATTAAAGACGTATTTCACACATTACCTTGCATCGAAGTTTTTGAAGATCAGATGGAAGATCCTTAGAGAGCCTTGAATCCAAGCCTCTTAGAAGCAAAACCCCTTCTCTTTTAATCTGCAAAGAAAAAGAGGAATTAGCATAATTTGTAGTGCTGATTCGCATTCCACAGGAGATTTGTTCTAACCACACATGACAAAACAGATAATCATCACTAAAAAATCATGTTACTGAAATCAACAAACTCAAAATTATTATAATTTTTAGCATAAGATCAGAAAACCTTGCACTCGTCATTAGTTGTTAAAATGATAAGCAGCACATGAGATTTACCTTTCCAGAACACCCGTATTCAACTACTATAATTAGATAATAAGTACAACATTTTAGGCATTGGATTGGACTGGACGGCTCTTCAATTGTGTGATCACAGCACGGTTAGAGTATAGTAGGAACAATAGTAAAAACGAAAAGATGAGAACAGCAGATCAAAAGCTGACACTTGTGTAGGAACGCACCAGCAAAAACAAACAACCAAACAAAACCAAAACGATTGTGTCGCAAGGCCCACAAACAAGTTTAAGCTCCATACATAACAAACTAAGCCAAAGCATCTTTTCTCTCTTTCATATTTCCTTTATTCAAATGTTTTGAAAAACAACATAAATCTTTTGAAAAACAACACGGTTGCTTAATTGAAAGCAAGCACAAAGACAGCAATGATTCTTACCCTCTTGAGATAACGTGACCGAATCCAATTAGGTGAAGCATGAAGGGGAGTCCGTTTCTCCTCCACCGGCCTTGTCATTATATGTGTCGATGGCAGTGAAGAAACTATACGAACATCATTGGCAAGAACTTTCTTGAAGTGCTCCAAATCAAAGATATCAGAAAATTCACTGCACCCATAAAATAAGACACAGAAATAAACTCTGAGTCTCCTAAACAGTATAGCACAATAGAAATCAACCATAAACCAACAACAACAAAGCACAAACTCATTAAATGAAGATATCCTTTTAGTTAGGAAAATGTGAGTTGTAGTATTCTTTACCTTTCATCTCCCCAAATAACATTAACTTGCAAAATGGGAACAACCAAAGCAGCCCCAAGAATCCTAGCAATAACCACAGCATCAACAATCTGATTCCTTTGCTGGTTCATCCCACCAGAAACAACAACAATCAGATATTTTGTCTTATCCTTCACAATACCTACGCTAGCTTTCTCATACTCATTGCTCAAGGCCAAGCACGGCCGATACCCCAAACCATCCGGTTGCTTCCAAAACTCACTTTGCTCAGCTTCTTCAACACCCACCTCTGATTTCAAATTCCCATTTGAAAGCAACGGCTGTGAATGGCTCACACTGTTGAAAACCTCAACTTGGTGACTATTTTCACCATTTGAAGCAATAGCCATATGTGATTTTAAATGCCCATTAGAGACCAAGTTCTGTAACTGACTTGTGGTACATGGGTATGGAGAATATGGGATCAAAGGGTCAAGGTTGAGTCCCAACTTCAGCATACCAAGAAAGCCAAAGAGAAACAGAAATAAAACCCAGAACTTTGGGCTCCTGTAGTTGGTGAACCAGCTCAAGTACCTGTTTTTACTCCTTGAAGATTTCTTAGGTGAAAGAAGGAGCGATTGCAGAGAAGATGAAGACAAAGAATTGATTATCTGAGAAGGGACTGAAATGTAAGAAAGCTTCTTAGTGTTGTTGTTCTTTGACTTGGCCATTGATAGGATAGGCTGAGAGCCAGAGAAGCTCTGTTTCTTCTACTTCGAAAGAAAAAAGAACAAAAAAATCTGATATTGTTTGCGTGTTTTCTGTATTTATGAGCTTCCTTTACTCTCTCGCATTGACCATTCAGAGGGAGAGAGAGAGAGAGAGAGAGAATGGGTCTGAAACAGGCGGCGGGAACACGAAAGTCTGAACGCGTTTACGTTTATTTATGAAAGGAAGAGGAAAGCTCTGTCTGTGCGTTTGTGTTGAGTAGAGTTGAGTGTGTATTGGGACAATTTTGTGAGCTTAAATTAAGAAGCTTCTTAGTAGGATGTGAGCTATAAATAATAATATTCTGTCCCTAACTTTGGTTTTCTCTTTTTTTTCTTTATAAATTTTTTTCTTGGAGGAATCTGATAAACCATTACTATTTTAGATAAAAATACCAACCAATGATCATATACAATGTCATGTCTCTGTATTATGTGCTTTACATGGCAATTCCAATAGATGCCAGCTATCTACTTTCATATTAATCTCTTTTTTATTTATTATTAAATTACTAATACTATACAATATCATGTAATGTAATGGTTTTCATATCAATTATTATCTTCTATAGGCATGCCAATTTTTATTTATTTATTTAATAGGCTTTTCAAGCCAATTTTACATTATAATTAAGATATCAACTATGACATAATGTGTGCAATTAATATCTTATATAAAGAGAGATAAAAGATAATATAAAGAATATCAACATTTGGTATAGCGATAGTTGTTTCTATTTGATTGGAGTTGGTCTTAAGTTCGACGAGAGATTAATATCTATTGTGGTAAGTTTGATTTTATTTGATTAATAGCAGTTAAATTTCTCGAAAGGGGAATGCTAGCTATATTTCTAATAAGATTTTCATCCCAGCAAAGTGGTTTGATGATCGAAATCACTTATCTTCAAAGCTTCCTTTTTAAGATCATATCTGCAAGTGAATCAACCATAAATTTTTATAGTAGGAATAATCTATCTTTGACCGAATTTAAGCAGTGCAATAATTTGAAACTTGGTAGAATTATTATTAGTGTATATACAGAGATGGGTAGTTGGGTCAATAAAAGAAAATTTAAAATTTTGAAAAGAATAGAATAGAATAGAATAGAATTATTAGGGGAGAGAGGTGGACAATGTCTTACAACTTACATCTCGAGAAGAATGCGTGTCCTCTTGTAGTGGAGCCAGCTGTCATAACACAAACAAATAAAATTCAGCAGAGAAGGCCACCATGTGACTCTTTCCCTCTCCCAAACCAACAGCCTGGGTCCCTCCCTCCTAAGCTAGACCAATAGGGAGCGAGACCTACACATTCTTCTACACAAACCCCACGCAGCTCCCAAAAAATAAGGGCCAAAAACAATTTTCCTCAATAATCTCAAAATGCCAGCTGGAAAAACAGTACTTTTCCATGCTGGCATCACCTTCCACGTGTCAGACAGTGACTCCTCAATGCCCCTGCCACATTGGCTTTTTTTATTGGCTTTGTAGGGCCCATGAATTGCTTAGTCCCAGGTAGATAGATACCATCATAGTTGGATTTGGGACCAAGCAATGGATAATGGTGTTAATTAATTCCTCTGTTTTGTAAATGGGTTCTTTCCTGAGTGCATGTTCATACAAAAACAAAATGAAAAATTACTTTTGTAACAAAAAATAAATAAAAGAAGTATTATTACTTTGCACTTACGCCAAAATGCCCAAACCAATGTGGGGTGTAGGGACTAGGGAATAGCAAATGAGACAACGAAATAAAACACAATGAAATGATGCATAAAGACTAAAGAAACAGAGACAAAACTAATGTAAAACCCTAAGCTAAGATCCATTAAGTGTGGAAGTGGAACGTCCCAACTAAAAATAAAAAATAAAAATCTTTTATGTCTAGCTACTGTTTCACATTCGAAAGACTATTTTGTGTAAGTAAAACTAAATAAAAACGGGTAAGTAATTAAAAACCTAACTAAATAAGGACTCGCCAATATTGTTCGCTCATATTATGCTTCTTACCTTTTAGTGATTACATGCATTTCGCAAGCCATAATTGTATGTATGTACAATCTTGACTACTACTCAAAGACATACTCATGCATCATAATTGGATGAATGAAGATGATAAAATGAGTGGGATTTTGAAAGGGACACGTCCACGGAAGAAGATGAAGATCTCACATATTGTTCAAGACCCAATAATTTTTGGTTCAAGAAAAAGATAAGAAGCCAAAAACCATGAAAAAATTTGAAGAGATTCAAACGTACAATGATGTTTTCTTGTTGGTAAAGTGATCAACTTTGCTCTTATTTATTCAGTAAGAAACAACAATTATTACTGGGTGATTGCAGATTAATCAACCAAAGTGGAAAAGTACCAAACTGAAGCCTGAAGCCATGACATGGACACCACTGCATAATTTGGATTATTGGAAGTTGTGTCAAAAACAAAAACGCAGAAAAAAATAAAACCCCACAAGCCTTCTTACAGGCTCCAGCTGTGCCTTTTGTCTCTGTTTGGCCAATGGCTTTTTATGGGATGTCTTTTTCTCATACCCAATATTTCAAGCTCTCTCCCTTTCCAGGTTTCAATGATGGCTAATATCCACCTTACACCAGAAACGTACTATTCTCCTCCATCCTTCAACTTACATCAAGTCTACCTAAATATCTCTTAAATAATGGCATGTTTACTAATCCAAAATTGGATTAGGAGGAATTGAATTAAGGATGAATTGAATTAAGGAGGAATTTGATTGAGGAGAATTAGTTTCCGGATTCCTATTAAAGTTGTTTACTAAACCATATGAATTGAGGGGAGTTAGATTTCATATTCCTATTGAAGTTATTTACTAAACCATATCGAATTGAGGTAGAAGTGGTATTAATTACTCAAATATCCTCGTTGTTGGGTTAAAGTAGATGACAAATTTGAAATTTTGAATATTATGTGAGGATATAATGAGTAAAAAAGATGAATTCCAATTGGGTTCATTCTCCAGGAATTAGAATACCACCTCCTACTCATGAATTGAATTCCTCCAAAATTAAGAATTCAATTCCTAATTTTGTATGGGCCTCACTTGCTTTTCAATTCCTTAATGTGAAGTAAACGCAGGAATCCTCCATATGCGGAATTCAATTCCTGATTAGTAAACACACCATAAAAAGCAATATGGCATTGCACGAGCCACAAATCTATGCGTGTAAGAAAGAACTATCTTTTTTGTCAATTGTCGAAGAGTTTGGTTTCAAGACATAAAGAATTTTTAATTAAAGACTATGACATGGTGGCCTTACTTATATAATTTCATTGAAGATGACATGTGTACTGTTAATTCGAAAGCATTAACATGTATTCGACTACGATTTGCGTAATTAGATGCTTAAAAAAGAAAGTTTTCGGTCTAGTGTGAGTTGCCTCTGATAACAATATTAGTTAGCTTATATTAAGTTAAGCTATTACGTGTATGCTCCACTTAATTTGTAAAAGGTCTCAAGTTCGATTCATGTGAATACAAAGACCATAGTTGAATACCTTAAGCATATATGATTAACTCCATTATATATAGACATGAAATGATACATGACCAGCTAGCTATAGCTAGTTGCTATACAGTAATTTGTCAGCCGTCCACACTGGCGGTCACGTAGTTGAGTCAAATATTCTTTAGTCATGCACGTCAAGCCAACCACAATTTTATTACGCAGGCTACAGGGTAATGAGGAATCCAAAGACTACTATTTATTTATTTATTTGTTAATTTCTTCAACAACAAAAAAATTCATTTTGGACCAAAAACAACATTAGAATTTCGAGCGAATGTGATGTAACGCGATAAATAATACATCATTTTTTGTGTAGTTTTATATGTATGTATATGCATGCGCATGATTTAAACAATTAATTCTGTTATTAGATAGTATGGTATATGTAAATATTTTCATTTTAATATATAGTGTGAGATTTGCAGCTCAACAACATGTACTAAAATATTTAGGGTTTAGGGTAAGACACATTGAAACTAGTTTGGGAAAAGAAAAATAAAACAAAAGCAATTTACGCATTCAACATCAACATGATGTAGCTAGTTTAGGTCTCCACCTAGTAATAATAGGGTTTGTCTAGGCATCCATGGCTTGCGTGTTGTTGTCTGTATTCTAATATAAAGGGGAGAACTTTTATTTGTTAATATTCTTGCTTGCGGAACATTTTCCTTTTTATTGAAAAAAATTTGTCCCCAATTTAACCACTAATTAGCAACACCGATATTGTCTCTAAAGACCAGTAAGTGTGAAGTTTTATCACAAAAAATCTCGTCAATATTAATAATAGAATCACTCATTATATTATATTTATTATATCAAATTTCTGACGTGGGACATTATACATCAAGCTATACATTACTCTTTAATAATCCATGGTCTGGGTTGGTAAAACACGACCATCCGTAGTTATGACCCGCTTTTAATTTTCATTAAATTTTTGGGTCAACATTTTGGCACATTCTCTAGCTCACATGCCAGTTTGCCACGTGATCTCCTCATCATTTTGCACATTAAAAAAATGATATTATTGTAGATAGATTACGTCAGAGTCAGAGTCATTTTATTTAATTGGCGTTATCTCAATGTCTTGATATATCTCTCAGAAATTTTTAGTAAGAATTACGTGGTCGTATACATGCAAACGTATGCTTCATTATAAACAACTCAAAATGCAAGACGGTGATGAAAACATGCATTTAAAAAAAAATTATATGTGGTAGTTTAAATGTAAGGATCATGGCATTATTTGACTTATTGTTTATTATTATTTTTATTTTTCTTGCTCCACCATATTGAATCCAAAATTATTTCTCAAGTTGTAATTGTCATTGCTTAACTACTCTAATTATATTTTCATAAACAATTATCGGGTGGTTATAACTAATAAATCTGCACTAACAACCGTAGTTTGTCTTAACAAGTTTACCTCAATTATGTCATTTCTAAAGTGGCAGTAGGTAGTAGCTCGCTGTCTCTGCCAATTTTGTTATTTCCTGCTTCTTTGCCAAAAAGAAATGAGGCAATGGGTTGGTGATCTAACGATAGCTTTAGAACTAGAAAATCTGGAATTCACCAGAAAATTGAGAGAAATCTCATGATTTATTGATAATTATACTCGGAATAACAACCCTAATCTCTTAGTTAAAGTTCGTTTAATACTACCTCAAACCCTAGTACTACTAGGAATACTAATTGGAATCAAAATTCCAAAATTATTCTTAATACTAAAAATGCTGATAACCTACCAAACAACGTTATTCGCCCTGCAACAGTTAGATTTTGATGTTACGCTTATCAAACTGCTCCTCGATCATCTCAACTATATATATATATATATAGATGAAAGAGTGATATACTGATTTGTTCAACAATGGTATAAGCTACTAATTAATTATCTGCTTCAATTTGGAGTACCATACACATAGCAGTAAATATAGGAAAGGTGCATATATATATATATATATATATATATATATATATATATACCGCGATGGAATTATCTAATTGAGATCAATGGATTGAATGCTCACATTCTAATAACTTGCCCTCGTGAGTTTGATATTGATAAAGCGCTTACTTTTTATCTCATTCAACAACAATCACCCAAGCTAAGTCATCATTATTGTTAGGACTTGCCAAATTAATTATTCACATAAGAATATAACAAACAAATGAAGATTATGGGTTGTTGAGTGGTTAAGATCATATGAATAAGAAGTTCAACAACCAGGGATTTTTAAATCAAAGGAAAATAACAGTGGAGAAGACGCATGATTTTTATCTGGAGCTCTTCACAATTCCATTTCTTAGAGTAGTTAAGGAGGTCAGGTTGGATCGTGGAGCTGCTCCACCTGACGTACCATGCCATTGACAAAAAACAAAAAATCTATACATGTACCCATTGTGGCCATGACTTCAACTTCTCATATGTTTTCCTCTTGAGAGATATATGATAGTTCCTTTCTTGGAAGTTGGAAATGAAATATCACATGAATATTGACTTTGAATGGCAGTTGCAGTTTGAGCGTCCTAGATTCCTAGGGTACCCCCTTCCCCCACCAGGGCTATTGGGGACCATGTCTTTCAGCCACATATATATTGTCCAAACTTAAACCATTTGAAGAACTTGACAGGTGATGAGGCCAACTTATCGTACCCCAGTAAACTGTGCAGTAGGCTTTACTTTAGAAAACCTTCCAATCTAGTTTTTTTTACGTCCCGTCCCGACGTGAGACAGTTGTATTTGATCTACAATTATATTGAAAGAGCCCGACGTGAGACAATTGTATTTGATCTACAATTGTATTGAAAGAGTCCCAAGTTTGAATTCCTCTTTCCCAAAAATAAAAAACATAATGTTTATTTTAATTTTTAAAACAATTTCAACTTCGTTGTAAAACATTATGTTTCCCTCTTTTCGGCAATTTTTTTTTTTTAAAGAAAAAAAAAAAGAAAATAGAGTAGAGACATGGCTCGTGCAGGATAAGGCAAAAAAACATGCAGTGGGTCAATGGTTTGGCACTTTTTCCATACAAATAACACAGCTTGTAAACTGACCATGTTATCCAACCCAATGTTTAGCCATTTATCCAATATTACACTTTTTTTGAAGGGTACATTTGGCAAAAGCAAAGGGGTGCCAGAGAATTAAATGGCCCATATGAAAATAATAATTGATTGGAAATGTATGAAGAATGATTTGAGGATGAGGATAAGATAGAGAGAGCTAACAGAGATTTCTTTGAATTGAGAAGGGGAAGCAACACAAAGGATAATCTACCCATGTTTCTTACATGTGGGCGTTGTCCCCTCTCCATGTGTATTTATTTCATGTCCTCTTGTAGTGCCTATAATTTCTCAACCCATTTTGTTTGGCTCTTGGACACTTTTTCCTTTACACCATAAATCTGTCCCTCAATGTTGTAGCAACTTTCAATTATTTCGTGTACCACTTGTGGTTCTAACTTCTTAACCCATACCACCACCAAAACGAATTTTTCTTTTTCAAGATGCACAAAGGTAGCATGTGACATTTATCTCTTAAAACAACCTGTAGGTGCAATTACAAAACTAAATCCATGGCCTTTGCAACTTGGCCCCAATGGCGGCCAAGGCTGGAGTTGGGGAAGAGTGTTGTGTTAGACCAGTTCCACCGCTCTACCCTTTGTCCGAGCAAGGTGGGGCCTAGGCCCAAAAAGGGTTTCCAGCGGACAAATGCTGCCAGAGCTGTTGGTGGGCTCCACAAGCCTAGGCTGGCCCAAAGGCAATAATAGCCTGGGTTGTTGCTTGGGGTTAATGACGTCAGCAACGAAATTTTTTTATAAAAAAAATAGAAAAAAAATCTTAAAAAATACTAAAAATTTCATAATTTTTTAAAATAAATACTTAGTCATATTTTTTACTTCCCACACCAAAATTCTATACAAATTCCTCTCCTCATATCTCATGTGAATAGTGGTTGCCATGGCAATGGATGGAAACACCACAAGCCTTTTGCAAGGGCTATCACTATTCACGTAGTAGTAACAGCCCTTGCCTTGCCCTTGCCATTTGCCATGGCAAATGGGTGGAAGTGCTCTTAGGGTTCAGGGTTCTAGCTAGCTAGGTATATTATCATGCCAATTACTCAAAATATATACATGTATATATCCATACCAGCATTAAAGTTACAGTTTTAAGTTGGTTAAGTAAAGTAGCACATAAAAATATAGGGGATGGGTAAGACCCTATCCTTCTTGCTTTGGTGCATCATAATTTTGAAGTTTTGTGAAGATGCTCATAAATAGAACGCAGGACAGCTACCATGCTATTCGCAGTTGAAGATTTCAAACAAAACATAACGTCCTCTCTTTGTGTAATGGTTTACACTGGCCCAGTATCGAGTTTGATATTAGTAATGGGCCTCATATCACATGAGTATGGTTTTAAATAGGTAGAGGCCAGACTGGTTTCCTGTTCCAGTAAGGAGAGGAGAATGAGAAAATCAGTAGGTTTTTCTGAGTGTTGCGTAAAGTCAATTACAGTTTGACTAATGAACTCCAGTCCTTGTGTTGTTGTCATGAAATTATAAGAGGCCTAGTCATCATGGATTAGCACCTTGTACATGAGTAATTATATGATTTATCGTCATATTATTGCTGAGGAAGTTTGTTTTCGTTGCAGATCAATACCAGAAACTTCTGTCCACGAGTTTTTTGAGTGTGGCATCTGTCGGAAAGTCTGGGAGGGATTAGGTTTTCCTACGCAATTCCTTCACCTCAGACTTCCGGATACATTGAGTTTGGTGGCTGCGGCGTGGGATATTCTTTTCTGTGGAACAGTTATCCCTTTTTGCTAATACGGCTGGGTGTTGTGACATGAAAAAAATGGATCTGATCCAGTGCTACCATGGATTTTGATTGCCTGTGCAAAGAGCTATGACGAGGAACTTAAAGCAGAGTTAGCATTACGTCATAGCAGGCCTTCTTTGCCAGGTCCTTGTGTTCGGTGGCTACCTCCGCAGGGGGGTTCCCTTAAGTTAAACGTGGATGGTGCAATAGATTTAAAAGTATGGTCACATAGGAGTTGGGTTTATTGTTCGCGATTCGTCTGCAGCTTTGGTTGGTGCCGTCGCTATGAAGGCTCCTGGTATGGTTTACGTCCTCGCTACAGAGCTATATGCAATCAAAATGGGGATTTCCTTTGCGTTGGATGCTTATCTGGTACCCTTAGTTGTAGACACTGATTGCCTAAATGCAGTCCAAATGGTGAATGTCTAGTCGTGGAAGGTGGCTTGGTGGATGAGATTCGTACGTTGCTGGCTTAAAGTCCCCGTGCTGCTGTTAACTATGTGGAAGCAAATAAGACGGCTCACCAGATTGCACAGTTCAGTCGTGACAGGGTTCTTTCTTTCTGGATGGAATCGGGCGGCGCATGGATTGTATTCACAATGGTTGTTTCACTTTTTAGTCTTTTCTATTCTATTGATATTTATTGAGCATGTGTGGTACTCTTTCTTACCCTAGAGTTTTGTTCCACTGAATTTTCCCAGAGAGGGTTTTAATGAAGCCACTCATTTACGTGCCGGCTCTTGTAAGTTGTTGATTGAGTTTTTTATCGTTTGCTCCATAAAAAATATTAAAGAAACGAAGCTAAATAATTTAGTTACCAAAAACAGCCAATTTACGAAGTTATTATTTTAATCATTTGCCTGAAACACATGACTTTTTTTTAAAATAAATATATTTTATTAAAATATCATGAAATGTGTACAATGAACAATTAGAATAGTCAATCTACAACTCGAACATAACAATCAAGAGCAAGATGTGAAGAGCAAAATCTTAATTAAGAAATTTGCAGTCTGAATAAAATCACATGGTAAGGAAAAAACAAAAGCAAAACTACAAAAACAGAGGCCTAGCAGCAATCATAACTTATGACTCATAAACATTATTGTTGCCCGACACAACACGAACCCGTTGCCAGCGACTCATAAGCATTATTATTGGCTGCGTAAACAACATAGTATTTGTTAGGGGTGGGCATCAATCCAGCCAAACCGGCCGAACCAAATCGTATTTTCCGGTTTGGTTTGGTTTGGTTTTGACTTTAAAAAAGTCAACAGTTTTAAAATTCGAACCAAACCGGAGTGGTTTGGTTCAACTGCAGTTTTCAACTTTAAAAAACTGTGTTAATCCGAACCGAACCGTTTAAATAATAATTAATTTTATATATATATATATATATATATATATATATTAATTTACATGTGTCAATGGTTGAGTGGCTAATTAGAAGTGTTAGTGTACACCCAGCCACACTGAATTGGACTCCAAACCAACTATTTTCAGATTCAAACCTCATCTCAGATTCTCCTCTTCCTTGAACACGCAGCCTCACTCAACCCACTTCAACCCTAGAGAAGCCACCATTGCTTTGAACCACCACAGCCTCCACTGCTTCAATCAAACCCATTCTCACATCGCACCTCCATCGTCGTCGCCGCACAACCAGAGTC
Source organism: Prunus avium (assembly GCF_965620075.1). Classification (NCBI taxonomy): domain Eukaryota; kingdom Viridiplantae; phylum Streptophyta; class Magnoliopsida; order Rosales; family Rosaceae; genus Prunus; species Prunus avium. Next base: position 679,783 of record NC_142285.1, on the reverse strand, counting down.
ATCGTCGCACAGCCTTCGTCGTCGCCACACAGCCTTCGTCATCGTCGCACAGCCATCGTATGTTCTAATTTTTACTTCTGCTTCTCTACACATTTTTCTTTTGATGGATATTGTGATTTCAAATTCTTGGAATGAACTTTCAGTAGTGGGTTTATCTCTATATATGATAATAGGGTGTTGCTTGGAATGAAATTTTTGGATCTTGAAAAATGATGGTCGAATGCACTTCATTCCATGAACAAAGAAAATGTTTCTGATTTGAGAGGTTCATGACATCTTCATCCATGAACTAATTGGATATCTTTTCTTTTCTGTTTTTCTTAATCTTTTGAATATATTGTCATTTTAAGATAGTTGATAGGTGCTGATGATGTGCTAACTTTAACAGAGCCTAGAGTGGTTGTTACATTATGTGTGACTTCTATTTGCTGACTCCCTCATCAAAAGAGATGGATGGAAGGTAGATCAGGGTAAAGCCTGATCAATAGGTATAACAAAACAAATCTGATTTTTCTTATTCATTTCTTATTTTGATAATCTTGTATCCTAAAATTTGTGTTGATTGAAACTCTTTTATGTGCAGTATGGGGGACATGCTGGAAACTGGAAATTGGGCAGCCTTTCATTATGAACTAATTTTGCAGCTTTTCATTTCTTATGAACTTTAGAATGTTTGTTTTGATGGATATTGTGAACTTAGAAGCATACTGGAAACTAGACAGGTTTTGATTAAATGGAAATTATGAACTTGTATTTTGGGCATCTTTTCATTTCTTAGTTTTATCATCTTGTATTCATTTCTTATGAACTTTAGAATGTTGGTTTTGATGGAAATTGTGAACTTAGATGCATGCTAGAAATTGGACAGCTTTTGATTAATGGAATATTGTTGTGTTAGCCTTTGATGGAATGGAATGATATAATGGCACAATGTTAGCATTCTAATGTAAGAGCAGGTTGAAAAATGCATGGTTTTGTGTTAGGCACAAACCGGCCGAACCAATCCGAACCAAACCGATTACAAGTGGTTTGGATTGGTTTGGTTTTCATTATGGTTTTAGGCTAATCCGAACCAAATCGGACTGTTATTTTCTTATTGGTTCAGCTGTGGTTTGAGAGTAAAACCGAACCAATCCGGACCGTGCCCACGCCTAGTATTTGTCATCGATACCCTACCTTATCGTTTTGGATCGCGTTTAAGGCAATAGATATTCATAACAAGGACCATGCATATGTATGTATATGCATGTGGAAATTGAAAGAAATTTTGGCAGTGAGAATTAATATTGAATTGAACAGAGTTGTTTGATTAAACAAAATTTATTTAAATCAACAAGGAAGTCCATGGTCCGACGGTGGATTAATTCCAGATAGAAGCTTACAAGTCATGCATATATCCATCAATCATTTGAGGAGGAACATCTTGAACCAATAGGCAGAGTACTTGAGAGTTCTTTTGAATTTGTTTTTGTAATCGACGTAAGCGAGTCCAAATCGAACAGTGTAGCCTGAGTTCCATTCATACACATCTGCAAATGCCCATGCAAAGTATCCCTTCACTTTAACGCCCTCTCTACACATATATATATATTAAATTAGAAATTAATTATTTGATTTCATGGAAATTATATATATATATATATATATCCTTGTACTCACTTGATGGCTTCTGAAAGATATGAAAGATGGAGATAATGGTATCTTATCCTTGTACTATCCTTGAGGACAGTCTTAATAGGCAGGGAGCTATTATTTGCATCACCAACACCTTCAACATGAAAAGTTTAATATATGATTTCATTAAATTTACAACAACAAAAAAATGATCATACTAATTAATAGAATTGATTACAAAATTAGTTGTAGGTCTTACGTACCGTTTTCAGTAATGTAAATCTCCGGATCGTTGTACTTTTCCTTTATATGTAGCATAAGCTCTCGAATTCCCTTTGGGTAGATGTGTAGCCAGCTCAAAGCAGTCTGCAAATTAAACCAATATCAACTGTCGTCAGTAACTATATATCTATACACACACATATAGATTAATTTTCCATTCTCACATGAGCTAATTCTCAAGTAACATTTTATGTTCAGGGTTCTATAATCACTACAAGGAAACCTATTTCTGCGGACGATATCAGTTGCAACGAATGGAGAAGATCAAATGAGAGAGAGAGAGAGAGAGAGAGAGAGAGAGAGAGAGAGAGCGAGAGAGAGAGAGAGAGTACCGGTGTACCCAAAGGAACCCCATTTTTGTCCGCTGTTGCAAAAGAGTAAATTACAACATTAGCAGAGGACACATGAACACTATATAACAATGAATTGAGTTGAGCAGACATACTAGAGAGAGAGATATCCATGTCTCCATAGAAACTTTGGTTAACAGTGGAAGTGACAGCCGAGAGTGAGGGAGGATCTGCATAACTAGCTGTGTAATAATTGACACCAAGGAAATCTATAGATCCTTTTAGCAGTTTTAATTCTGCTACGCTGAATTTAGGCAGACGATCTCCCACTGAAGATCTCATGCTTTGGGGATACTCACCGAATGTAACAGGATGAGCAAACCTATAATACAATAATTCAACTTCAAGTTAAGACTACTCATTCTAGATAACTAATTTATTTTTATTTTAATTAATTGCTCACCATCCTAATATAAAATCAAGAGCCTTAGAGGCTGCCCTCTTGCTTGCAGCTGTTCCCGACTTTGGTAAATACCAGAATGTCACAACGGAAATCCCAATTTGTCCTTTCTGAAAGGCCTGCATGCATGAACTCAAATGTAAAATCATATTTTGTTGTCACTGAATTTAGAACCATAATTACTATTATTACTACTTTGAATAATTATGTATTTGCTTGTATAGTATAGATGAATCATTCTTTACATGTAGTTAACGAGCTAAGTATTTTACAGATATGGACTCAGTTAAGTTGGCTAGAACATATGCTTAATAGACTAAAAAAGGAGTGAAAATGATCGCTACCCTTTATTTTATTTTCCATTAAAAGAAAGAAAGAGAAGATTGATAAGTGCTGAAAAGGTCAGGACGAAATTCTATCCTATTAATCCTAGCAAAGAACAAGTAAAGATTCACATGGATGGGCCCTAAACCTTTTTGTTTATGAATTTATTTATCTTTTACCAATTCAACATGTAATGTTTTAAAAATAGTTTTGAAATAATCAAAGCCACGTTTTATTGAAATTTGAAAAGCATATAAAAATATAATAGGGAAAAATGAGGTATTTTCTTAATGTGCCAACCTGATACTTGTCCCTGTATAATTTCACAGCATATGCATGAGCAAGTAGTAGATGATGACCCACAATGTAAGGCTCAGTGGCAGAGTTGCCGGCAGTGCAGTTTCCGACGTAGTTCGAACATCGACCCGGTGCATAAGTGCCGCCGTTGTACCCATTAACACAATATGTAACAGGCTCATTCAATGTCACCCAATGCTTGACCCGGTCGCCAAATGTTTTGAAACAAAAATTGGCGTAGTCTTGAAAATCATCACTATTGGTGGAATTAAATTATAGTTTGTGTCCATAATATTCGATTATAATATATATATGTATGAATTCTGGTTAATTAATTTTTATCCGTTACTTACACAATCTTAGGGCTCAAAAATCCATCATACTCGTCTTCAAGTGTTTGTGGTAAATCCCAATGGAAAAGGGTGACAAAAGGCACTATTCCTGTAAACGTGGAATAACACAGATAAGCTAGAGAATTATTGAAAAAATAGACAAAAAAAAGAATAATTATGTACCGTTGGATAAGAGCTCATCTATAAGATTGTTGTAGAATTTGACGCCTTCTTGGTTCACTCCACCTTTAACTGTTCCCTCTGCGAGGGAAAAGAAAAAAAACTTTGAGCACTACGTGCGTGCCAACTTTAAATCATATGAACGTAATGCAGGATCCGTTGATGCATAAATGAATGATCTTACTAGGTAGAATTCTTGACCATGAGATTGAAAATCTGAAGGAGTCCAAGCCGATCTTTTTAATCAATTTTACGTCCTCCTGTGTGTGGCAGTAGATGAAATTATTCATTTTGATAAATAAAAAAACATATGCAATAATATATATATACGGCGGAACATACCTTATAGTGATGGTAAAAATCATTGGCTACATCGCCATTACTACCATCGGAAATTTTTTCTGCCATGAAAATTTAAAAATTCTCAAACAATTTTAAGAGAGAGAGAGAGAGAGAGAGAGAGAGAGACCTGGATGCTTCCTAGTGAAGGTATCCCATATACTTGGTCCCCTTCCATGGGTAAGAGCTGCACCTTCAGACTAATAAGAAAAGTGGGAAACAAATAATTAAGTGGGTGCTAGCTTTTGCTCTTTGTCTGAACATAAACAAATAATACATGCATGCCAATTAAACACCTGATAAGCAGCTGAACCAGCTCCAAATACGAACCCAGCTGGGAAGCTAGTTCGATTGAACGGCATTGAGTCATGACTCGGCTTCACAGCAGCCCCATAAGCAGCAGCAGTAGATAAGGCAAGAGCTATGAGGCACAAAAGAAGACGATGATCTCCTTCAACGCCCATTATTCTATTCTAATTAGCCCCTCCCCTGTAGGCTATAGGCTATAGGCTAGCTCAACCACAATTAACATTAATCTCTACGCACCTTCAATTCAACCTCTCATATACGTTGACCAAAAAAAAAAAAAAAAAAACCTCTCATATATTATATTATATATAGATGGAGCTCAAAATTTGACAACCTCAATAATTCACAGGCCCTACCTACTAAATAAAAAGCCTCATGTTTCTCACATGGACCTGTTATATATTATTTATCATTCAATTTAAATCTCATCGATAAAAAAGTGAAGCAAAAACAAAATAATTTAGCTCTGGCTAATCAGCTTCCGTAGTGTGGGGTACATGACAGTGACACCAATTATTGTACTGCTAAAGGACAGAAAAAATTATAGAAAATTAGTGAAATACCCATTTTTAGACATAAAACTATAAATATACCCTATACCATTCAATATATATAAACACACCCAAAAAAAACCCAAAACTGACAGCTGTTACCTTTTTTAGTTTAATTAGATAAATGAAATACCTTTATTACCCATTTAGTATTAAATTAGTTTTTTTGAAAAATTTTGGGCGCTCTCTCTCTCGTCTCTCTCTATTCGCTCTCGTCTCTCTCCAGCGACCCTGGTGCTCCGGCCATAGCTAGTCGTGAAACCGGTCAGAAAAGGATCGGCCAGGGCCGACGATCAAGTCTGGGCTAAAGCCCAGCCACATCAGCCACTCACGACTCCATTATGAGCTTGGAAAGGTCTATGGATTTTGAGTTTTCCGACAACTCCGGCGATTGTTTCCGTCGATCAAGGTATGAAACTTCATTTACTTTTCGTGCTCTAGGTGTTTATGTATGTGGTTAGGATAGATTTTGGAGTTTTGGAAATTAATCAATACACCCTAGATTTTGGTGTTTATGTATGTGCAATTGTAGATCCAATTCTTCTTGATTTTATATTTTTATTTTTGTTATTGCCGATTTGGAGGTAAGCTGTTGGATTCTCTGATTTCGTTCTAATTTGTATTTAGATATTCGTTTGAGTTTTAAATTGTGATTTTAGTTTCTTTTTGTTTATAATTTGGATTGATTTCATATTCGGTTTGCTTGTGGATTTGCTCTTGTGTTTTGGTTTGAGCTGTGGTTACAAATTTGTGATATTTGATTCAGTTATCATATTAATTGAGGTATGTTTTTTCAATTGAATTTGACTATATTCGTGTTTTTTCTATTTATGCACTACTGGTTTTTGAGTTGACTATAATTTGCTGTTAGGTGGCAATGTTATTACCTTATATTGGAACTTTACAGACATGAATTAGAGAATAGGATTTCATAGGAAACAAGTAGTGTTATTACCCTATACTGGAACTTTACAGTGGTAGACATGCATTAGAACCAGATTTTATAGGAAACTAGCAGTGTTATTACCCTATACTGGAACTTTACAGGGAGCAGACATTTATTAGAAATAGGATTTCGGAGGAATCTAGCAGTGTTATTACCCTATACTAGAACTTTACAATGGTAGACATGCATTAGAAATAGGATTTCATAGGAAACAAGCAGTGTTATTACACTGTATTGGAACTTTATAGTGGTAGACATGCATTCAAAATAGGATTTCATAGGAAACAAACAGTGTTATTACCATATACTGGAACTTTACAGTGGTAGACATTCATTCGAAATAGGATTTCAGAGGAAATAATCAATGTTATTACCCTATACTGGAACTTTACAATCATTAATCAATATGACAGTAACTAGCAGTGTTAAGAATGGGTATATGACTAAATATCTCTTTCTTTTTTGAGTTGCTGAAAATCGACTATTTTATAGTCCTATGCAATCAGTTCAATAATGAAAATCCAATATAGTTTCAAGATTTTGTCCTAGATTCGAATCTAAAATACTGTTATTACCCTATACTGGAACTTTATAGTGGTAGATATGCATTAGAAATATGATTTCATAGGAAACTAGGAGTGTTATTACCCTAGACTAAAACTTTACAGTAGTCCACATGCATTAGAAATAGGATTCCATAGGAAACAAGTAGTGTTATTACCCTATACTGGAACTTTACAGCCATTAATCAACATGACAGTAAACTAGCAGTGTTAAGAATCTGTATGACTAAATATCTCTTTCTGTTTCGAGTTGCTGAAAACCGACTATTTTATAGTCATATGCAGTCAATCCAATAGTGAAAATCCAATATAGTTTCAAGATTTTGTCTTGGAGTTGAATCTAAAATACTATTATTACCCTACACTAGAACTTTACAGCAATTAATCAACATTACAGTAAAGGTTTGGTTTTTAAATGTCTTACTTTTGAAGCCTTTTCTTGTTGAAATTGTTCTCTGAAATTTTGTGTTTGTTTTGTAGGTGGATGTTAGTGTGTGGTGTTGGTTTTTGAAAGTAGATCAAAATATTGTTATTACCCTAGACTGGAACTCTATAGCAATTAATCAAAATTACAATATAGGTTTGGTTTGTAAATGTCTTACCTTTGAAGCGTTTTCTTGTTGAAATTGTTCTCTGAAATTTTGTCTTGGTTTTGTAGGTGGAGGTCAGTGTGTGGTGTTTGTTTTTTAAAGTAGATCAAGCTTGGTGGTGGTTATGGAGTTTTGGTTTTGAGAGATGAAGAAGACGCTTTGATGAAGACGGTGACTGAAGGGACGTTTGGCAGAGATGGTTAATTGAAGTCGTGCTGGAAGTTACGATTTTGTTTTCCATTTTTTTGAACGAAATTACGGTTTTCGAGATGGTATAATCTTTGGGCTTTTTTATAAATTTGGGCTAGGGTTGTTTTGGGTGCTTTTTGAGTTTTTTTTTTCTGTTGGGCTTGATGGTGGCAGTGCTTGTAATTTATTGGAACTTCAACACTAATTTGTTATTTAATAAATGGGTTTTGAGTGTGTTTATAAAGTGTTTTCCATATGAGGTTTTTTTTTATAATTTCAGCCCCCATTTTGGGTATATTAGTGAAGCTCCTAAAAAATTATTGATGTTTAGGGGTTTTCGCATAATTGGGTATGACAATGACATGATTTGAATGGATTTTGAGATTTTTTCGCCAAAGTAGGAAGAGGGAGGTAAGTCCATCTATAGTCATAGGGCTAAATGTATTTTTAGCCCTTCAAAATATTAATTTTTTAAAGAATAGTGTAGGGCTAAAATTTTCCATCTTCAGACATGCAAGACTATATTTTAGGGTCATTCATAGTTTATTATTTTGAGAAAAACTATGGTACAACACTCATACATTCCACAACTATATATAGTTTAATTTTTAATTTAATTAAACTACTACTTAGAGACAATATTCCAATGGTCTGACCTCCAACAGTCATGACCAAGAATTTTTTATAATTTTTTTAAAAAACATTTGAAAATATTTTAAAAGGTGACCACATTAAAAAAAAAGAAAGAAAAAAAAAAGGATGGGTTTCAATGGTTTGACCTCCAACAGCCATGACCAATAATTTTTTATAATTTTTTCTTAAATAACATGAATTGAAAACATTTAAAAAGGTGACTGCATTTATAAAAAAAAAAGGGTTTCAATGGTCTGACCTCCAACGGTTATGACCAATAATTTTTTATACTTTTTTCTTAAACAACACGATTTGAAACATTTAAAAAGGCTTTTAAGTATATATATATATATATATATATATATATATATATATATAGCTGACGTCATGACATCGGCGTGCTTTAATGTTGCCTGTTGAAAAGCACATGCATGGGGCCCACAAAAAATTTGGTCTAGGCCAAACCTTGGCTACATGCGGCCGAGTTGAAGAGCTAAAGGGAAATTTTGTTTAGCCCATGATTGGAGATGGGTTTTGCATTATTTTATGGTTATATGGCTGGAGATGGCCTAATTTTCTCACACACACTACTAAAATATCATGGAAATTCAAACATGAGACTGATTACTTCAAATTTCCTTCATTAGTTAATTTGATTTCGAGACTTTGGGTTAGTAGATTGAAGAGCAAAAAGGCATAATTTTTCGATATACCTTAAAAAATGATAAACAGTATAGCGAGAAGTCAAAAATTTCAATGATGATGGCGATGATATTCGAAGCCTCTATTTAGATTTAGACCAACTTCTTAATGAGAAGAATTCAGGAGTAAAATAAACAACTTTTTCCAATTTATAAAAACTATCTGATAGTTATTTTGCATGGTAAGTTAGGTTGTCAAGTAAGATCTTGCCCCAAAAATAAAAGTTGGCAAGTAAGAAACCCGAATAATATAAATAAACACTTTTAGTAGTTTACTTGTTCCAAGGTCCTGATAGGCCCTCATGCTTTACAAATTGCATATCTTCCAACCAAAGCCTATTTAAAATTTGCGAATTTCTTTCTTCTCGGTCACAACAGGCATTGGGGCAAAGAACTGATGCTGCAATCAAAGTATGAAACTTCAGTATTCAATTTACAGTAAAGCTGTATGTTTACACCCAAAATAAACGGCCAATGAGAGCAGGACACGTGGAGGAAACTGGGCTTGGTCAGAGGCGCCCTCGGCACTCTACCTTCCGATCTCTCCATTAGGGTAACGCCCTCTCCTGGGACACGTGGCACGCTCCCAAAGCGGCGTCCACAGTCCCACATCGAAATTATCAACAAAATGCACACCTCCCAAGGCCTATAAAAAGAGGCCAACTATCCCAAAATAGAGGTAATCAGAACTTACGGCATACAAGTCTATTGATATGTCAGTTGAACTTTCTATTCCCGAACTTACTTAAGCATCGGAGAGCCTTCGGCCGGTACCACACCGGTGCCCTAGGTCTTACCGTGCGTTTGCTCATATTGCAGATCACGCAGACTACCGAGGCATCAAGGATACCGAAGGCATAAAATTACTAAGTTGACCCTCTAAGTCAAAGAACCACTTTTTGGCGTCAACACTGTATATCTTGCAACCAATGTTGCATATGCATCAACTTCAAAGCAGTAAATATCGGAGCCATATTTAGTAGGGGCAAATTGCCAGGATCACAGAATTCATCTCCCTGAACCATTTCAAAGAATCAAATGATAAAACCTGACAACCTTCAATCATCTGAATAGGTAAAGTTGCAAGGATATCCAAACTTCTTAATTGCGCCAAGCTCAAGGAACTAGACTCCAATCCAGATAGGACCGTGTTTCAGAACTTCAGGAATCTACAAACTTGAAATTGTAGAACCCAGTAAAGCATCACCAGCATTAGCTTGTCACACGACAGGAGATGGAAAAGGGTAAGCAAGAAAACATATGGTTTTAGCAAGTTATTACCAGCTAATTTAAGACATTGCTCCAAAGAATATCTTATAATAGCATAGTGGAATACCCGCCCAAAATTGCAGTTGGTAGCAAAACCCTTAGTTGATCCTCCTCTGGAAGTTCCCCCTTTTAATTCTTTTTGGGGAATGCTACAAGTCCAATTATTCTAAAATTTCCCCCTCCTCTATGTCGTCATCTGCTAATAAGAATTTCCTGACACTTAAAAGATTTCTTTCTTCTAATTCTTCCTTGGTTAATTCACCTTCCAAATCAAGAAAATCATCAGGATTAATTTCTGCAATTAGATTTGAGTACGTGTCTATTAAGCCTTGATCAAAATCAAAGTCCATATCTTCAAAAAGCCCTTGTTCCTTAGCATTGGAGTCGGAATGTGAATCATTGTCGGTTGCCACTGTTGCAGGCAAAGTCCTAGTTAATGAATCATCTGGTGCTTTCTCACACCTGCTTCTGCTGGATATATGAGGCAGGGAACTTGAAGTCTCATGTTTCATGAGATCAAACACCTTAGGATAGCTGTTGTCTTCTTCTATTTCCTCCTCCTTAAAGGGAACACCTACTGCGCTCGGATAATTTCTTCCATAACTTTTAAGCTCTGGTTTGCAAAAAGAGGGAGTGGCATTTTTAACTACTTCAAAATCAAGACTGTGCGAAGGGAGAAAAACATAGATTACAGGATATTCCAAAATAACCAAGTTGGTTAACTGCTGCCTTATTGGAACTCTTATGTCCAACTCACAGAAAGGTGACCTGGTGCCCTGTAATGACAGACAAAAGATTATGAGCCAGTATTCTATTATATTTCTGACATAAATAATCCAAAGTATTATCAAAGCAGGTCGATTAGGATTAAAAGCCAACTCTAATTTGACGGAGACACAATGTTTAGCCATCAAACCTACAAGTACAGCCATCTACCATATACAAATTATGCATGTGCATGGGTATCTGTGTCTATTTACTTTTCCTCCAAGAGAAGCGTGTCCAGAAAAACCGAGCTCGTTGCAATTTCAGCACCCATTGCAGGTGGACAAGGGATATGTCATCCCAGAAGATTCAAAAGTGGTAGGAAATTGAAGGAACATCAGCAAAAACAGCACAATCCATCATAGGCACACAATGCAAGGTATAACCGGACATAATTATGCATGATATCATGCAGTAACATAAACAATGAACCTAAATTATAAATAGGCCAGTCCTGCTGGATATAAAAGCAGTCATGTCACTTACATTCAACTAAAACACAACCAAGACTGCAGTTTTTGCGTTAGGGCCAGAATAAACACTGATTGGTTATCGTTAACTGGGACCAAAGGGTTGTTGACGTGAGTCTCCTAATTAATCAAGGAGATTTATTTCCTTGATTAATTAAGGGATTTACTTTCCTATTTTATATAATTGATAAATCTTTGTATAATTAGGAGATACTTTTCTAATTCTTTCCTGTATCTAATTCCTTGTATAGCACTCTTGTAAACTCTTATATATACCTCCTTATGAAGAAGAATAAATTATCTGAACATATTCAAACCCATATTCATATTTTAGCATGGTATCAGAGCAATCGATCCTAGGTTGTCTCTAAATCCCTCGTATCGAATTCCTTGAAACACAAACCCGTATCCTCGTATCCTGAATCCCGAAACCCTAAACACAACCTCGAAACCCTAAACACAACCCCGAAACCCTAAACACAAACCCGAAACCCTAAACATTTTTCCTCGTATTCTTCAATCATTCCGCTGCAATGGATATCGTCTCTTCCTCCACAATTGCCACTACTGGTTCCCCAGGTTATGTTTTGCATAGTTCTTCAAAGAAACACACATGAGTCATTGACACCGGAGCCACTAATCACATGACCTTTGATCCTGGACAAATTTACTCTCATACACCGTCTTCTCAATCGGTGGTGTCTAATGCCAATGGTACCCCCTCCACAGTAATTGGGGAGGGTTCCCTCTCTCTCTCTGACTCCCTCACTTTGGATTCTGTGTTGATTGTTCCATCCTTACATCATAATCTCTTGTCTGTTGCCCAAATTACTACGACTTTGAATTGTACTGTAACTTTTTGGCCTACTCATTGTGTTTTTCAGGACATTCTTAGCAGTAAGACGATTGGTTGTGGTACTAGGAGGGGCAAACTCTACTATCTGGACTTGGCTTCTGACAGTGAAGCCAGCCTCAGTCAAGCTTACAAAATTGGGGGTGCGAGTGTTGAAAAGCACACTTCCAAAGTATGGTTATGGCATCGCCGTCTTGGACATGCTTCGTTTGGATACTTACAGAAGCTATTTCCTTCCTTCTTTTCAAAGTTGGATATTTCCAGTTTTCAGTGTGACATCTGTGAACTGGCCAAGAGCCATCGTGTTCCTTTTCCCTTATGCTCAGCTAAAAGTCTGGTTCCCGTTTCTCTTGTTCATTCTGATGTTTAGGGCCCAGCTAGAATTCCCACTCCAGGGGGCGCTCGATGGTTTGTCACGTTTATCGATGATTGCACACATATGATCTGGGTTTCCCTTCTCCAAACCAAAGGGGAAGTCAGTTCCAAATTTCAACAGTTCTATCACATGGTAGAGACTCAATTTCATACTCGAATTTAGATTCTTCGTTCTGATAATGGCGGAGAATTTCTCAACCATGATCTAAATCAGTTCTTTCAAGATCATGCCATCATACATCAACGCTCATGTCCTTACACTCCTCAACAGAATGGTGTGGCAGAACGAAAGAATAGACACTTATTGGAAGTAGTTCGTGCCTTACTCTTTGGTGCAAATATGCCTCGGTCTTTTTGGGGAGAGGCCGTCCTCTCTGCAGCATACCTTATAAATCGGATTCCCTCCAGTATCCTCCAGTTCAAAACCCCCCTTCAAACACTCCACCACCATGCCCAAATACCTGCAACCCAAAACCTGGAACCCCGCATTTTTGGTTGTGTGGTGTTTGTCCACTTACATGATCATCAACGCAACAAATTGGATCCCCGCGCCGACAAGTGTGTTTTCATTGGTTATGCACCTCATCAGAAAGGTTACCGGTGTTATCATCCTCCTAGTCAAAAGGTTTATACTTCGATGGATGTTGTATTCCGGGAACACGAGATCTATTTTTCAGATGCACAGGAGGACACTTCTCCAAATTCAAAATTTTTCCCTTCAATTTTTTTTCCAGATTCGTTCCAGACTCAGAACGATTGGTCGCCCAACGAAAACGACCGGTCGCCAGATGAACACGATCGGTCGCAAACGACTCTGCCTGAAAGCGACCGGTCGCATGTCTCTAACGACCGGTCTCCACGCACGTCAACGACTCTGCCTGAAAGCGACCGGTGGCATGCCTCTCACGACCGGTCGCCACGCACGTCGCAATGCACGACCACGACTCTGCCTGAAAGCGACCGGTCGCCTGACCCTAACGACCGGTCGTTCCCCCCCAGTTTTTTCTGAAATTGTTCCGCTTCAGTCCGATCCCAGCCATCACACTCAGGAGGAGAGAATTGAAGAGTTTGTGCCTGCTCCGGAGAATTCTTCAGCTCCAGTACCACACCAATCACCTGCTGAGGACGTCATTCAGGTAACTTCTCTACCTGAAACTGATAACATTAATGAAATAACTGATTGCATTTCAGAAGGCGCAGAGCCTACATATCAGATTCCAAAAAGGAAGAATCGTGGTAAACCCCCAGTTCACTACGAAGCAGATCTTAATGCAAAGGGGAAATATCCCATCAACAATTATGTATCCCTCACCAGATTATCTGAGTCACGGGTACACTTTGTGAAGCAGTTAGCCGACATACATGTTCCCAACAGTGTAACCGAAGCACTAGAAGACCCAAAATGGAAAGAAGCCATGAATGAAGAAATGCGAGCTCTCCAGAAGAATGGCACATGGGAACTCGGGCCATTACCCCATGGAAAGAAGACAGTGGGATGCCGATGAATTTATATTGTGAAACTCAAAGCAGATGGATCCATTGAAAGATATAAAGGTAGATTGGTGGCGAAGGGATACACACAGAGATATGGGATAGACTACCAAGAGACCTTTGCCCCAATAGCCAAGATCAAAACTATCAGAGTCCTTCTGTCTCTTGCAGCAAATCTCGATTGGCCATTACATCAGTTTGATGTAAAAAATGCATTCTTACATGGAGACTTGGAAGAAGAAGTATATATGGACTTACCACCAGGATGTAACTTAGCCCGTGACAAGGAGAATCAAGTTTGCAAACTCAGAAAGTCACTGTATGGGTTGAAGCAATCCCCCAGAGTATGGTTTGGCGGATTCACTAAATCCATGAAGAATTTTGGATATATACAGAGTAATGCAAATCACACCTTATTCTTGAAGCGTGATGGAAGAAACCTTACTGCATTAATTGTGTATGTGGATGATATAGTCGTAACTGGAAACGACACAGGAGAGCAAATAAAACTGCAGAAGTATTTGTCTCAGGAATTTGAGATGAAGGATTTAGGTGATCTGAAGTATTTTCTAGGAATTGAAGTAGCCAGATCCACAACTGGTATATGTTTGTCTCAAAGGAAGTATGTATTAGATCTACTCACTGAAACAGGAATGCTTGGATGCAAACCTGCTGATACACCCATCGAGATGAATCACAAGTTATGTGAAGACATGGATCAAGAACCAACCAATAAGGAACAGTACCAACGCCTTGTTGGAAGGTTGATATATTTAGCTCACACAAGACCAGATATTGCATATGCTGTGAGTGTGGTTAGTCAGTTTATGCATTCACCTAGTGTGTCACATAGGAATGCAGTTGATCGGATCTTAAGATACTTAAAGTCAGCACCTGGGAAAGGATTAATGTTCTCAAAAAATAGAGATCTCGAAGTTGTGGGATATACAGATGCTGATTGGGCTGGCTCTATTACTGATAGACGCTCTACTTCAGGTTACTTCACGTTTGTGGGAGGTAACCTAGTCACTTGGCGGAGTAAGAAACAAAATGTGGTTTCTCGGTCTAGTGCTGAAGCAGAGTATCGAGGAATGGCTCATGAAGTTTGTGAATTACTATGGATCAGAAGATTGTTGACAAAATTGGGTTTCAAGCCAGAAAAACTAATGGAGTTACATTGTGATAACAAGTCAGCCATCGATATTGCCCATAGTCCAGTTCAACATGATCGATTGCCCATAATCCAGTTCAACATGATCGAACTAAACATGTTGAGGTGGATAGACATTTTATCAAGGAAAAAATTGAGAAGAAGATCATTCGCCTACCATTCGTAAAATCAGAAGATCAATTGGCAGATATCTTAACCAAAGCTGTTTGTGGAAGAGTATTTCATGACTCACTTACCAAGTTTGGCATTGATGACGTATATGCACCAACTTGAGGAGGAGTGTTGACGTGAGTCTCTTAATTAATCAAGGAGATTTATTTCCTTGATTAATTAAGGGATTTACTTTCCTATTTTATATAATTGATAAATCTTTGTATAATTAAGAGATACTTTCCTAATTCTTTCCTGTATCTAATTCCTTGTATAGCACTCTTGTAAACTCTTATATATACCTCCTTATGGAGAAGAATAAATTATCTGAACATATTCAAACCCATATTCATATTTTAGCAAGGGTACCCAGCTGGAAAATTATTTTCGGGTTTGGACCTTATATTCTAGATGTTCACTTCGTGTTTTCATTTACTCTGCATGAATATCAAAATGCGCCAGTGGTCAAAATACATTACCCAAGCCTGGACTAAGAAATTAAAAAAACACTAGACTGCTCAAAGAGGGAAGTAGCTCACTCATGGTCAGTTAAAACAACATCCGTTGAATGAAATCGCCATTCAATCGTCCAGGAGATGCATTTCTTCCTGAAACAGATCAGACAATCAGAAATAAATATTTTTTTTTAAAACACAACCTAATGGCTGATTAAATCCTCCTTTTAAAATCTTCAAATCAAAACCTCTTAGAATTCAAGTTTCCTATCCTTCTCGCTTTGGTGCATCATAATTTTGAAGTTTTGTGAAGATGCTCATAAATAGAACGCAGGACAGCTACCATGTTATTCGCAGTTGAAGATTTCAAACAAAACATAACTTCTCTCTTTGTGTAATAGTTTACAGTGGCCCAGTATCGAGTTTGATATTAGTAATGGGCCTCATATCACATGAGTATGGTTTTAAATAGGTAGAGGCCCAACTGGTTTTCTGTTCCAGTAAGGAGAGGAGAATGAGAAAATCAGTAGGTTTTTCTAAGTGTTGCGTAAAGTCAATTACAGTTTGACTAATGAACTCCAGTCCTTGTGTTGTTGTCATGAAATTATAAGAGGCCTAGTCATCATGGAGTAGCACCTTGTACATGAGTAATTGTATGATTTATCGTCATATTATTGCTGAGGAAGTTTGTTTTCGTTGCAGATCAATACCAGAAACTTCTGTCCACGAGTTTTTTGAGTGTAGCATCTGTCGGAAAGTCTGGGAGGGATTAGGTTTTCCTACGCAATTCCTTCACCTCAGACTTCCGGATACATTGAGTTGGGTGTCTGCGGCGTGGGATATTCTTTTCTGTGGAACAGTTATCCCTTTTTGCTATTACGGCTGGGTGTTGTGACATGAAAAAAATGGATCTGACTAATTTACGTTGTTGTGCAAAGAGCTATGACGAGGAACTTAAAGCAGAGTTAGCATTACGTCATAGCAGGCCTTCTTTGCCAGGTCCTTGTGTTCGGTGGCTACCTCCGCAGGGGGGTTCCTTTAAGTTAAACGTGGATGGTGCAATAGATTTAAAAGTATGGTCACATAGGAGTTGGGTTTATTGTTCGCGATTCGTCTGCAGCTTTGGTTGGTGCCGTGGCTATGAAGGCTCCTGGTATGGTTTACGTCCTCGCTACAGAGCTATATGCAATCAAAATGGGGATTTCCTTTGCGTTGGATGCTTATCTGGTACCCTTAGTTGTAGACACTGATTGCCTAAATACAGTCCAAATGGTGAATGTCTAGTCGTGGAAGGTGGCTTGGTGGATGAGATTCGTACGTTGCTGGCTTCAAGTCCCCGTGCTGCTGTTCACTATGTGGAAGCAAATAAGACGGCTCACCAGATTGCACAGTTCAGTCGTGACAGGGTTCTTTCTTTCTGGATGGAATCGGGCGGCTCATGGATTGTATTCACGATGGTTGTTTCACTTTTTAGTCTTTTCTATTGTATTGACATTGATTGGGCATGTGTGGTACTCCTTCCTACTCTAGGATTTTGTCCCACTGAATTTTCCCTAGAGGGTTTTAATGAAGCCACTCATTTACATGCCGGCTCTTGTTGTTGATTGAGTTTTAATGGAATATCGTTTGCTCCATAAAAAAATATTAAAGAAACGAAGCTAAATAATTTAGTTACCAAAAACAGCCAATTTACAAAGTTATTATTTTAATCATATGCCTGAGAAACACATGACTTTAAAAAAAAAAAAATACATATATTTTATTAAAATATCATGAAATGTGTACAATGAACAATTAGAATAGTCAATCTACAACTCGAACATAACAATCAAGAGCAAGATGTGAAGAGCAAAATCTTAATTAAGAAATTTGCAGTCTGAATAAAATCACATGGTAAGGAAAAAACAAAAGCAAAACTACAAAAACAGAGGCCTAGCAGCAGTCATAACTTATGACTCATAAACATTATTGTTGCCCGACACAACACGAACCCATTGCCAGCGACTCATAAGTGTTATTGTTGGCTGGGTAAACAACATAGTCTTTGTCATCGATACCCTACCTTATTGTTTCGGATCGCGTTTAAGGCAATAGATATTCATAACAAGGACCGTGCATATGTATGTATCATGCATGTGGAAATTGAAAGAAATTTTGGCAGTGAGAATTAATATTGAATTGAACAGAGTTGTTTGATTAAACAAAATTTATTTAAATCAACAAGGAAGTCCATGGTCCGATTATTTAATTAATACAACAAAAAAGTCCATGGTCCGACGGTGGATTAATTCCAGATAGAGGCTTACAAGTCATGCATATATCCATCAATCATTTGAGGAGGAACATCTTGAACCAATAGGCAGAGTACTTGAGAGTTCTTTTGAATTTGTTTTTGTAATCGACGTAAGCGAGTCCAAATCGAACAGTGTAGCCTGAGTTCCATTCATACACATCCGCAAATGCCCATACAAAGTATCCCTTCACTTTAACGCCCTCTCTACACATATAGATTAAATTAGAAATTAATTATTTGATTTCATGGAAATTATATATATATATATATCCTTGTACTCACTTGATGGCTTCTGAAAGATATGAAAGATGGAGATAATGGAATCTTATCCTTGTACTATCCTTGAGGACAGTCTTAATAGGCAGGGAGCTATTATTTGCATCACCAATACCTTCAACATGCAAAGTTTAATATATGATTTCATTAAATTTACAACAACAACAAAATCATCAAACTAATTTATAGCATTGATTATAAAATTAGTTGTAGGTGTTACGTACCGTTTTCAGTAATGTAAATCTCCGGATCGTTGTACTTTTCCTTTATATGTAGCATAAGCTCTCGAATTCCCTTTGGGTAGATGTGCCAGCCCAAAGCAGTCTGCAAATTAATTTTCCACTCGACATGAGCTAATTCTCAAGTAACATTTTATGTTCAGGGAGATGCTCAAATGCGACGATATTTTCCACTCGACTATATTCACTACAAGGAAACCTATTTCTGCCAACGATATCAGTTGCGACGAATGGAGATGCTCAAATGAGAGAGAGAGAGAGAGAGAGAGAGAGAGAGAGGGAGTACCGGTGTACCCAAAGGAACCCCATTTTTGTCCGCTGTTGCAAAAGAGTAAATTACAACGTTAGCAGAGGACACATGAATACTATATAACAATGAATTGAGTTGAGCATACATACTAGAGAAAGAGATATCCATGTCTCCAAAGAAACTTTGGTTAACAGTAGAAGTGGCAGCGGAGAGTGAGGGAGGATCAGCATAACTAGCTGCGTAATAATTGACACCAAGGAAATCTATAGATCCTTTTAGCAGTTTTAATTCTGCCACGCTGAATTTAGGCAAACGATCTCCCACTGAGGATCTCATGCTTTGGGGATACTCACCGAATGTAACAGGATGAGCAAACCTATAATACAAATTCAACTTCAAATTAAGGCTACTCATTCTAGATAACTAATTTTTTTTTTTAAATTAATTAATTGCTCACCATCCTAACATAAAATCAAGAGCCTTAGAGGCTGCCCTCTTGCTTGCAGCTGTTCCCGATTTTGGTATATACCAGAATGTCACAACGGAAATCCCAATTTGTCCTTTCTGAAAGGCCTGCATGCATGAACTCAAATGTAAAATCATATTTTGTTGTCACTGAATTTAGAACCATAATTACTATTATTACTACTTTGAATAATTATGTATTTGCTTGTATGGTTTTTGAATAATTATGAACAATTCTTTACATGTAGTTAACGAGCCAAGTATTTTGTAGATATGTAGTTTTGTAGATATGAACTTAGCTAAGTTGGCTAGAATATATGCTCAATAAAAAAATGAGTGAAAATGATTGTTATCCTATCATTTATTTTATTTTCCATTAAAAGAAAGAAAGAGACGAGTGATAAGTGCTGAAACGGTGAGGACGAAATCCTATCCTATCAAAGAAATGAGAAAGGTGAGGACGAAATCCTATCCTATTAATCCTAGCAAAGAACAAGTAAAGGTTCACATGGATGGCCCTAAACCTTTTTGTTTATGAATTTATTTATCTTTTACCAATTCAACATGTAATATTTTAAAAATAGTTTTGAAATAATCAAAGCCACGTTTGATTAAAACTTGAAAAGCAAATAATAAAAATATAAAAGGGAAATGAGGTATTTTCTTAATGTGCCAACCTGATACTTGTCCCTGTATAATTTCACAGCATATGCATGAGCAAGTAGTAGATGATGACCCACAATGTAAGGCTCAGTGGCAGAGTTGCCGGCGGTGCAGTTTCCGACGTAGCTCGAACATCGACCCGGTGCAAAAGCGCCATCATTGTACCCATTAACACAATATACAACAGGCTCATTCAATGTCACCCAATGCTTGACCCGGTCGCCAAATGTTTTGAAACAAAAATTGGCGTAGTCTTGAAAATCATCACTATTGGTGGAATTAAATTATAGTTTGTGTCCATAATAATCGATTATAATATATATATGTATGAATTCTGGTTAATTAATTTTTATCCGTTACTTACACAATCTTAGGGCTCAAAAATCCATCATACTCGTCTTCAAGTGTTTGTGGTAGATCCCAATGGAAAAGAGTGACAAAAGGCACTATTCCTATAGACATGGAATAACACAGATAAGCCCGAGAATTATTGAAAGAATGGAAAAAAAAAAAAAGAATAATTATGTACCATTGGATAAGAGCTCATCTATAAGATTGTTGTAGAATTTGACGCCTTCTTGGTTCACTCCACCTTTAACTGTTCCCTCTGCGAGGGAAAAGAAAAATAACAGAAAAAAAAAACTTTGAGCACTACGTGCCAAGTTTAAATCGTATGAATGTAATGCACGATCCGTGATGCATAACTGAATGATCTTACTAGGTAGTATTCTTGACCATGAGATTGAAAATCTGAAGGAGTCCAAGCCGATCTTTTTAATCAATTTTACGTCCTCCTGTGTGTGGCAGTAGATGAAATTATTCATTTTGATAAATAAAAAAACATATGCAATAATATATATATATATATATATATATATATATAATATACGGCTGAACATACCTTATAGTGATGGTAAAAATCATTGGCTACATCCCCATTACTACCATCGGAAATTTTTTCTGCCATGAAAATTTAAAAATTCTCAAACAATTTTGAGAGAGAGAGAGAGAGAGAGAGAGATAGAGAGAGGGAGGGAGGGAGGGAGACCTGGATGCTTCCTAGTGAAGGTATCCCATATACTTAGTCCCTTTCCATGGGTAAGAGCTGCTCCTTCAGACTAATAAGAAAGTGTCTGAACGTAAATTAATATACATGCATGCCAAATTGCCAAATGATTAATACAATTGTATAACTCTCTTAATTAAACACCTGATAAGCAGCTGAACCAGCTCCAAATACGAACCCAGCTGGGAAGCTAGTTCGATTGAATGGCATGGAGTCATGACTCGGTTTCACAGCAGCCCCATGAGCAGCAGCAGTTGATAAGGCAAGAGCTATGAGGCACAAAAGAAGACGCTGATTCCCTTCAACACCCATTATTCTATCAAACAAAGTGGGTAGAATATTTTCAGGTATAATTTCATTCTCCGAAAGGAGGTATTTATAATACAAGGTTAGGATTATACTAAGAAATAATATAAAGTCCTAATTACATAATATCTATACAAAAAAGGAAATAAATAAAATCCTAATATACTAGGAAGTAAATCTCCTAATTACATTAGGATCTCACTAACACTCCCCCTCAAGTTGGAGCAAAAATGTCGCACATGCCCAACTTGTCAAGCGAGTTGAGGAAAATACTAGAAGAGACAGCTTTTGTAAGGACATCAGCTAACTGATACTCAGAATTGATGAATGGGAAGGAAACAATCTTCGCATCCAACTTCTCTTTAATGAAATTTCGATCAACCTCCATATGCTTTGTACGATCATGTTGCACCGGGTTATGTGCAATTGCAATTGCAGCCTTATTGTCACAATATAAATCCATGGGCTTCTGTGGCCTAAAACCAAGATATCTTAACAATCTCCTCAACCATAGTAACTCACATACGCCGTGAGCCATCCCACGATACTTGGCCTTGGCATTAGATCGAGACACCACCTTTTGTTTCTTACTTCTCCAAGTAACAAGGTTACCACCAACAAACATGAAATACCCAGACGTAGAACGCATATCAATGGCTAAACCAGCCCAATCAGCATCAGTGTACCCTTCCACATCTGTATGACCATATTTGGAAAACAACAACCTATTGCCAGGAGTTACTTTCAGATACCTTGAAATACGAGTCACAGCCCCCATATAATCTGCACTAGGAGAGTGCATAAACTGACTCACCATACTTACTGCATATGCAATGTCTGGACGGGTATGAGCCAAATAAATCAACTTCCCCACAAGCCGTTGATAACGTTCTTTATCAGTCGGAACTTGATCAAAATATAACCCCAACTTATGATTATGCTCATTAGGGGTATCAATCGGTTTACAATCCAACATCCCAGTCTCTGCAAGTAAATCCAAAACATACTTTCTTTGGGATAGAAAAATACCATGTTTAGACTTGGCAACTTCAATCCCAAGAAAGTATTTTAAATCACCCAATGATTTCATCTCGAACTCGGAAGCCAGATACTTTTGAAGACTCTATATTTCTACCTGATCATCTCCAGTCACAATCATATCATCGACATAAATAATTAAAGCCGTCAATTTACCTTTATGACGCTTCAGAAACAAAGTATGATCAGAGTTACTTTGCACATACCCAAACTTTTTCATGGATGCAGCAAATCTTCCACACCACGCTCTTGGAAACTGCTTTAATCCATACAACACCCTCCTTAGAGGTCACAGGAATACCGAGAGGAAGATCCATGTAAATCTCTTCCTGGAGGTCACCATGTAGAAATGCATTTTTGACATCAAACTACAATAAGGGCCAATCGTGGTTAGAAGCAAGAGATAAAAGCACACGCACAGTGTTGAGCTTTGCCACTGGAACAAATGTCTCCAAATAATCCATTCCATATGTCTGAGTATACCCCTTGGCTACCAATCTAGCCTTGTAACGATCAATGGAACCATTCGTCTTATGCTTCAAAGTAAACACGCATCTGCATCCAACTGCTTTCTTCCCTTGTGGCAAAGGAACTAAATCCCACATCTTATTCTTGTTCAAGGCATCCATTTCCACATTCATGGCATCCGTCTATTTGGGGTTAGATAGAGCATCCTGCAGCTTAGTTGGCACACATACACTAGATAATTGACACAAATATGATGCATATGACTTAGATAAACGATGAGTTGTCACATAATGGCTAATGGGATATTTAGATTTGGCATGTATATCAGGAGAATATTGTACTTTGGGTTTCCCACGAGTAGTTCGTGGGGGTAATTGATAAGTAGACACAAACAAATCATCAGACATTACCTCACTTGACTCAGTATCACGATTTGACTTGGGCAATGGCAGGGCAGAGAGGGGTTTTGTATCGATCTCATCTACAAAATAGTCACCAGTATCACTGTCACGTTCTTCTGGGGTAGAGCAAAATTCCTCCAAAAAACCAACCTGCGACCGGTCGTGACCTTTTGTGCGACCAGTCGCTTCCAAGCAGTCATTGTTGTCAGTCATCGGGGCATGCAACCGGTCGTTTCCAAGCAGGTTCTATTGCGATCGGTTGCTTTCTCTACGCGACCAGTCGTTTCCAGGCAGGTTCTATCGCTACCGGTCGCTTCCTCTACGCAACCGGTCGCTTCCTCTATGCGACCGGTCGTTTCCATTTCGTGAGAAATTCCTTCATATGCATCTTCACGTCCAAGATCTTCCACTTCAACACTCTTCAATTCACTCCCCCTCTCCCCCTGAATTGAAGAGGAGGGAGAAACATAATACGATACTTCTTCATGAAAAGTGACATCCAAAGTAACATGTACCTTCTGAGTAGGAGAGTGATAACACTTATAACCCTTCTGAGTAGGAGGGTGATAACACTTATAACCCTTCTAAGTATTAAAATAGCCAATAAAGACGCAGCAGAGAGCACACGGATCAAGTTTACTGAGTTAATGGGAGTAGACATGAACATAAGCAACATACCCAAACACCTTCGGAGGTAACTTAGAGACCGAAACCGGAGAAGTATGGGCACACAACACATCAAGTGGAGTCTTGAAATCAAGAACCCGACTAGGAGTACGATTAATCAAATAGGCCACAGTTAAACACCATGCCCCCAAAGGTGATGGGGAACAGACATGTCCAATAGAAGGGAGCGGGCAACTTCAAGTAACTGACAATTCTTGCGTTCAGACACACCATTTTGCTGAGGAGTGAATGAAGTAGTAGTTTGGTGGATAATGCCTTGATCACGGAAGAAATGGGTCAAGGTATTATTCACATAAAAACCTCCGTTATCAGTCCGAAACACTTTGACTCGAACATGAAACTGAGTAGACACCATGATACAAAATTCAGGAAGAATAGAAGCACCATCATGTTTATTTTTCATCAAATACACCCATGTTAAGCGAGTGCAGTCATCAATAAATGTAACAAACCAACAGAAGCCATTAGAAGTCACACGAGCAGGTCCCCATACATCCGAATGTACTAAATCAAAAGGCTTTGCAGCTTTACTGTCACTCAAAGGAAACACAACACAATGACTCATGGCCAAAATTCATATCTCACACTTAAAACTGGACTTATCACAAGAGCGGAATAAAGATGGAAATAAACGTTTAAGGTAGCCAAATGACGGGTGTCCCAAGCGACGATGCCATAACCAAATTTGTTGTTTGTCTTTGACACCGCAACTTTGAACAGTATTAACGACACGATCACGAACTGGTGCAGAAGGCAATGTCAAATAATATAACCCCCCCTCCTATCCGTTTACCATGTCCAATAGTCTCGTAAGTCTTGAGATCCTAAAAAGAGCAATGTGTATGATAGAAAGTAGCAGAAGCATTAAGTGTATCAAGTAATCGACCAACAGATAACAAGTTACAATGGATATTGGGAACTAATAACGCACGGGACAAAGACAGAGTAGGAGTGAGAGAGATTGTGCCCTCGCTAGTAATTGGAGAGGGCAAGCCATTAGCACTAATTATGTATGGATCACGGGTGTTACTAAACAACTCATCAAACAATTTAGCATCATAAGTCATATGATCAGAAGCACCAATGTCAATTATCCAAGTATTGGAGCCAGTACTTGGAATAGAGTCAAAACCACACAATTTTCCAGAAGAAGCAGCAACAGCACCAACAATGGAGTTATCACCCATGATTGCATTAGAAACTCAATAGATCACGGCAAAGTATACAACTGAACACAACAGAGGCACAAATATGGCAGATGCACGAAGACAGGCACGAGCACAGTAAAGGCATGAACACGACAAAGTACACATCGGAACACAGCAGAGCACAGGAAATACACAAATACGGCAGATGCACGAAGACAGGAATGGCACGAACACAACGACACAACACACAAACCCAGGAGGGCACACAGGGCAAGTAGGAAAAAATATGAGGTTAGAACACGGGTGAGCACAATACACAGGTCACTAGAAAACTAGGCTCTGATACCATGTCAAACAAAGTGGATAGAATATTTTTAGGTATAATTTCATTCTCCGAAAGGAGGTATTTATAATACAAGGTTACAAACCCTAGTAGGATTATACTAGGAAATAATATAAAGTCTTAATTACATAATATCTATACAAAAAAGGAAATAAATAAAATCCTAATATACTAGGAAGTAAATCTCCTAATTACACTAGGATCTCGCTAACATATTCTATTCTAATTAACCCCTCCCCTATAGGCTATAGGCTAGCTCAAGCACAATTAACTTTAATCTCTACGTAGCTTCAAATCAACCTCTCATATATTATATATATTATATTATATATAGATGGAGTTCAAAATCTGACAAGCTCAATAATTCACAGGCCCTACCTGCTATATAAAAAGCCTCATGTTTCTCTCATGGACCTATTATATATTATTTATCATTCAATTTAAATCTTATCGATAAAAAAGTGAAACAAACAAAAAAACAATTTAGCTCTGGCTAGTCACCTTCGGTAGTGGGGGACATAACACCAATTATTGTATTGCTAATTGATGTTTAGGGGAACCCCATTTCGCAGAATTGGATATGACAATGACATGATTTGAATGGATTTTTAGATTTTTTGGACAAAGTAGGAAGGGGAGGCAGTTTTCTCACACACTACCAAAATATTATGGAAATTCAAACCTGAGACCGATTACTTCAAGTTTCCTTTATTAGTTAATTTGATTTCTAGACTTTGGGTTATTAAATTAAAGAGCAAAAAGGCATAATTTTTCGATATACCTTAAAAAATGATTAACAGTATTGCGAGTATTCGAAGCCTCTATTTAGTTTTAGACCAAAGGTGATGTTATTGGCACCCCAAAATTTGCTATTTGCACCCCAATTTCTCTTTACACCTCACTGAATTTTAGTAAAATTTAAAAATACTCAATACACCCCATTTTTTCTTCCTAAATTGCCCTCATGAACCCCATTCCTTAACTTACCTGTGTAAATCTCATCATATATCAAACCCCATTCCAAAACTCCCTCATCTTGTAGACACACTCCATTGCAAACCCCCTAGCGTTTCAAACACACCCCATCGCACACCCCATCCAATTTGCAACAGGCTCTATCACAAACCCCTATCGCAGCCAGACGATCTCACCCTCATCACAAACCCATCTGACCTCAAAATCCTTCAAAAAGCCAAGGTTTGATTTCAATTTTGATTTCTATACTTATGTTTCTGAATGTTAATTAAGCCAAGGTTTGATTTCTATATTTATATTTCTGAGTATTGATTAAGCCAATGTTTGATTGCAATTTTGAAAAGCCAAGGTTTGATTGCAATTTTGATTTTAACTTTGTGGATGTATGGTTCGAACTTGGTTTTATGAAAATAGATGTTACTTTCGATGGGTTACCACCGAAATCTTTGCATTATTTCAATGGTAGTCCACTGAATTTGAACATGGTTTTTATGAAAATAGATGTTACTTTCGATGAGTTACCACCGACATCGTTACCTTGTTTCAATGGTAGTCCATCGAATTTGTTTTCGTTTTTCAGTGGCTGTTCACCGATTGTGTTTTCATTTTTCAGTGGTAGTCCACTGAATCTATTTCAGTTTTTCAGTAGTAATCCACCGAATTTGTTTTTGTTTTTTAGTGGTAATCTACTGAATTCGTTTCTTATTTCAATGATCATATACCAAATTCGTTACTGAGTTCGTACTTAATATTGTTTTTTATATATGAAGATGACTCGCAAGGCTTCATTATCTGGACCTAATACACAGTGTCTCACAACCTTAACGAGGAAAGATATAGCGGTGAGGTTAGCCCCTCAAGAGGACCAGCCTCAGCATGGTCCCCGAGACCACTTTAAGGATACTATAGAGGTTGAAGATGTAGCTGCTACTCATGATAGTAATGTTGACGCAGAGGTTGAAGATGTGTGTAGCTGCTACTTATGATAGTAATATTGAGGTAGATGTCGAGTTGAGTCATCTCGAGTAGGCCTCATTGATCCATCTTTACTTATGAGTTTTAAAACTTACAAAGCACCTGTAATTTGGAATAACCAGGTAAGTTGTTTTACTGTAACAATATAAGGCAGAACATAAGTCTGGATCATGGTAATTAACCTAAATATTTATTTTTGTATTTGATTAGGAACGTGAGCCTCTTAGGTGCATGTTGAAGACATCTACCCTTCGTGAGTGGAATTGGGAGGCTAATCCAAATAATGGTATATTCAAAGGGTACATTCAGAGGTCTGGATTAGAGCAACTTATTAGGTGTACGTTTTTATCGGAATGCAGATAAGATTGTTGCATTGCATACACGACCTTCCCAAGTTTATCAAGCAGTTGAGGCCTTGCAGCAGATTTTAGAGGGTACAAACATACGGTCTACCATGACATATAAACGTCGTCATGGTTAACTGACTTGCTAGCATGCACTTATTAGAACTCAAGGAACTTTTATTGTTTTGATTAGTTATTGCGTGTTTGTTAAACTCATGGAACTTTGAAACTTTAGAAGTTTAGAACTCATTTTGACCTTTGTGAAGTTTGTCCCACCAAAAAAAGGAATAAGAAAATAAGTAGAATTATTAAATTTATAATCTCAATTCTGTAGTTGGTGCATTTTTGTTGGTCATTAGGATAATAGTATCTGTAGTAGCTACTTTCTCCACTCTTGGAAGTTGTTGAAACACATCCACATTCTAGAAACTGGTGGAATAGAATGATCTGGAGACAAATAAACCTACAAAACAAGAATTAATTAATATACGCATAACATATAAAATTAAACTATGTAGCGTAAACAAATAAATTCATGCCTGGACATAGTGATCATCATCAACAAAATCAATGACAATCTCATGTAGTTTGGTTTCGCTTGATTGAACTGAGAATGTGAGAAATGTAAGGCATTACGCATGCTTAGAAGGATTAAAACCAAAAATCTCTGGGTGACTAAAATATCTGTGGGTTTCACCAAACTCTTAGATATGTCCACCAACAAGGTATTCTCATCTTCAGAAATTCGCCCCACAAATGAATGACCTTGAAGATACTCTGAAACAACATGGTTATGTACTCCGCAAACCACCTCCTACTTCCAATCATCCCCATCACCAATATTGACACCTTTTAACAAGAATGGGCATCCATATTTCTTGGTACCAATGTCCCTAGCACACTTTTTCGTATCACCATTTGCATCCGACCTTAGATTAGTTGTCTCACTAGACTTGCAAGACTTATAGTTACTGCTCCTCTCACAAGCAAGTATTACTTGAGGTTCCCCCTTGCCTTCACCTCCATAATCAAACATTCTAATTACAATTATAATATTATTCATTTTTCCTTGTGCACGAGCCCATCTAATTAATGCATTATACCATTGAATATCTATATATTAAACTCATCTTATTTAAAGTTAAAATTTGAAACATTAATGTCACGTTAATTATACTAAAAAGGATTTCAGACCCAAGAAAAAAACTCAAAGAATAAGTTGTGAATTGATCACTATAGTCCATTACACATTCTATTCCAACATTATTATCTTCAGTAGGGCCTCACCTTATTTTTGTTCCTTCAATAGGAGTAAGGTCAAACTAGTTTGCATTAAATTTATGGTCGACAATAAATTACTGAAAAATAAATATATTTCGATTCATTGCCACGGAATTGTAGGTAAAAATTCGGTAACACACCAACCAACACCGTTCCATGTTATGGTGGATCTCCACCGTATCTTAAGCTAACGGTCGGTCAAACACAACCGAAATAAGTGCAATGTTTAGGTGGCATCCCATCGAATTTACCTATCGCGTTCGGTACTGGTGTGCTGAACGCAACCAGTGATCATCATGAAATCCTAAACTTGAAAAACACCAAAAAATAAACTCATGCCTCATTCGAAACCTCTCTAACTTCAATCTCACATTTCATGAATAAATACAAGATATTTTTTTACCAATATAATCGTATAAACCTTGTTAGGATTGTAGGAACATTATGGTTTGAGAAAAGAATCTAACTAGAGTTGCATGAATATATATAGGGTATAGTGAGCAAATTTAATTTTTATTTTAAATGTTTTTGGTCCTTAACAGTAATTATATATAAGGGTAAAATAAGTTATTAATATTTAAAATTAGTATGGAGTGCAAAGAGCAAATAATGAGGTGCCAATAAAATCACCATTAGACCAACTTCTTAATGCAAGAATTCAGGAGTAAAATAAAAAAAACTTTTTCCAATCTATGAAAACAATGTAATAGTTATTTTGCATGGTAAGTTAAGTTGGCAAGTAAGATCTTGCCCCCAAAAAAAATTGGCAAGTAAGAAACCCGAAGTAATATAAATAAACACTTGTAGTAGTTTACTTCTTCCAAGGTCCTGATAGGCCCTCAGGCTTTACAAATTGCATATCCTTCCTATTTAAAATTTGCGAATTTCTTTCTTCTCGGTCATAATAGACATTGGGCAAAGAACTTATGCTGCAATCAAAGTATGAAACTTCAGTATTCAATTTACAGTAAAGCTATACATCTTGTAACCAATGTTGCAAATGCATCAACTTCAAAGCAGTAAATATCGGAGCCATATTTAGTAGGGGCAAATTGCCAGGATCACAGAATTCATCTCTCTGAACCATTTCAAAGAATCAAATGATAAAACCTGACAACCATCAATCACCCGAATAGGTAAAGTTGCAAGGATATCCAAACTTCTTAATTGCGCCAAGCTCAAGGAACTAGACCCCAATCCAGATAGGACCGTGTTTCAGAACTTCAGGAATCTACAAACTTGAAATTGTAGAACCCAGTAAAGCATCACCAGTATTAGCTTGTCACACGACAGGAGATGGAAAAGGGTAAGCAAGAAAACATACAGTTTCAGCAAGTTATTACCAGCTAATTTAAGACTTTGCCCCAAAGAATATCTTATAACAGCAGAGTGGAATACCCGCCCAAAATTGCAGTTGGTAGCAAAACCCTTAGTTGATGCTCCTCTGGAAGTTCCCTCTTTTAATTCTTTTTGGGGAATGCTACAAGTCCAATTATTCTAAAATTTCCCCCTCCTCTATGTCGTCATCTGCTAATAAGAATTTCCTGACACTTGAAAGATTTCTTTCTTCTAATTCTTCCTTGGTTAATTCACCTTCCAAATCAAGAAAATCATCAGGATTAATTTCTGCAATTAGATTTGAGTACGTGTCTATTAAGCCTTGATCAAAATCAAAGTCCATTTCTTCAAAAAGCCCTTGTTCCTTAGCATTGGAGTCGGAAAGTGAATCATTGTCAGTTGCCACTGTTGGAGGCAAAGTCCTAGTTAATGAATCATCTGGTGCTTTCTCACACCTGCTTCTACTGGATATATGAGGCAGGGAACTTGAAGTCTCATGTTTCATGAGATCAAACACCTTAGGATAGCTGTTGTCTTCTTCTATTTCCTCCTCCTTAAAGGGAACACCTCCTGCGCTCGGATAATTTCTTCCATAAGTTTTAAGCTCTGGTTTGCAAAAAGAGGGAGTGGCATTTTTAACCACTTCAAAATCAAGACTGTGCGAAGGGAGAAAAACATAGATTACAGGATATTCCAAAATAACCAAGTTGGTTAACTGCTGCCTTATTGGAACTCTTATGTCCAACTCACAGAAAGGTGACCTGGCGCCCTGTAATGACAGACAAAAGATTATGAGCCAGTATTCTATTATATTTCTGACATAAATAATCCAAAGTATCATCAAAGCAGGTCGATTAGGATTAAAAGCCAACTCTAATTTGACGGAGACACAATGTTTAGCCATCAAACCTACAAGTACAGCCATCTACCATATACAAATTATGCATGTGCACGGGTGTCTCTGTCTATTTACTTTTCCTGCAAGAGACGCGTGTCCAGAAAAACCGAGCTCGTTGCAACTTCAGCACCCATAGCAGGTGGACAAGGGATATGTCACCCCAGAAGATTCAAAAGTGGTAGGAAATTGAAGGAACATCAGCAAAAACGGTACACAATCCATCATAGACACACAATGCAAGGTATAAACGGAAATAATTATGCATGATATCATGAAGTAACATAAACAACGAACCTAAATTATAAATAGGCCAGTCTTGCTGGATATAAAAGCAGTCATGTCACTTACATTCAACCAAAACACAACCAAGACTGCAGTTTTTGCGTTAGGGCCAGAATAAACACCGACTGGTTATCGTTAACTGGGACCAAAGGGTACCCAGCTGGAAAATTATTTTCGGGTTTGGACCTGATATTCTAGATGTTCACAGTAAATTAGTCAAAATCAACTACAAGACAAATTACAAACCTTCGGATATTTACGAATAAAAAGCCTGAGACAATCCAGCTGCTCTTCACAAAATAGCCTCAGCTGATGATTCCATGGACCAGGTTTTAGATGGTTCTCAATTATAGAGCAGAACTTCGTGTTTTCATTTACTCTGCATGAACATCAAAATGCGCCAGTGGTCAAAATACACTACCCAAGCCTGGACTAAGAAATTAAAAAAACACTAGACTGCTCAAAGAGGGAAGTAGCTCACTCATGGTCAGTTAAAACAACATCCGTTGAATGAAATCGCCATTCAATCGTCCAGGAGATGCATTTCTTCCTGAAACAGATCAGACAATCAGAAATAAATATATATTTTAAAAACACAACCTAATGGCTGATTAAATCCTCCTTTTAAAATCTTCAAATCAAAACCTCTTAGAATTCAAGTTTCCTGTACTACTAATGAAGAATCATAAGAAAAGTCAGTCAACATGTATGGTTCAGGCATGCATCATCTCCTTTCAATTTTTGTAATCACTGTCATTTAAAAAAAAATTAACAGATCTGAAAGATTGGTTTTTTAAAGAAAAAACAGAGAGAGAGAGAGAGAAGAGAGAGAGAGAGAGAGAGACAGAGAGAAGAGAGAAGAGAGAGAGAGAGAGACAGAGAGAGAGAGAACAATCTCATTAGATATCGTACTTCAAATATAAACGAGAGTTTACAACTTGACTACTTATTGCATCATATCGCAATGAAATTATGCAAACATGTCAGAGCACTTGACTCTAATCTAACTAAAAGGAAGTATCTCAAAGCATATGTAGGACCACGGAATAATCCATCCCCATATCAATCTAAAGTGGAGAGCTTTGAGAAATTTTACCTTTGGTCATATCGAGTTTGATTTTTCTCCCTTTTTGACATTCCACTTGGTAGAAACAAGAGTTTCGTTCTGCGACTGGAGGCAGCACTCCTGAGACTTTTAAGGTGATTGGGTAGCCTATAATAATTATATCTGCATAATTTATTTCTCAATCTCTGAGCAGATTCAGAAACCCTCTTCACTTCCTCAAGCAAATTGTAGTCTAAATACAGAATTTTCAATACAAATGCAATGGTTAAAATATGCAAGAACGAAGGAGCAAACTTCAATAAGCAAACTAAAGACAGTTGTTGAGATTTAAAGAAAACAATACAGTATGTTAAACAAGCAAAAGGGTATTTAAATCAATCCCACGAAAGAATATAAGACAACAAAAGAATGAATTCGATCGTTTAGTATCCCATACGTTATTTATCTTCAAACCTCCTAACAAGGTACTCAAAGCTTATGCAAACAACATGGCAAAATTACCAAGAAAACTTGTACTTTATCCATGAAAAATTACAAGTGAAAGAACAAGCACTAAAGTTAACGAAAAGAGGTCAAATTTTCTTAACCAAATGAACTCCCACAGCTAGAAACAATTGTGAACCAAACAATAAGTATTCACTTCTCGGTGAGACATTCTCAAGCAGACTATGATCTACCAGTCAAAAATTCCAACGAAACTACAAAGGGGACTGAGTTTAAAATCCAAATTTCAATTTTTCGTGTGGGAAAAAACAACTCGCAGAGATAATTACTTCTCTAACATAGAATAAATTTGAAAAGAGGAAAGGTACCAGAAAGGAGCTGATTATTGTCAATCTGAGAGAGCGGGACGAAGTTGGTTTGGTTCCTCTTGCCCGTACAACCAGTGCGAAGCTTGTGAGCTTTTACGCAGGGTAGGCCACAGGAACGTATGGAGCAACCTGGACATTTGTACTTCGATGGGTTCGCTTTGCACTCTTCGCATACTTGGGCGACTGTGGGGTTTGGTTTTGCAGAACCTGCTTCTCCTCCTTCCTCCATATTCAGTTCTTCACTCACTGATGCAGAGGTTTGGGGAGAGACACTAGGGTTTATGACGAAGAGAGCTACGGCGTCGTTTTGGAAGATTATTGCTCAATAAATACTTTGTTTTATCAGGACTCCGGAGTAACTCAATTTTGGTTTTTTATCTCATAAATGGTCTTTGTATTTTGAACCAAAAAATGAAGAATGATCTTTGTATTATTAAACTGGGTTAATGACCTAAATGGTCCCCCAATTATTGCCCTATTATCATTTTGGTTCACAAACTAAAAGTTTCAATTCAAATGTCCTTAAACTTTTTATTTTATACCAAGATGATCCATCCGTCAAAGTCTGTGTATTATTCTGTGAAATCGAGGGACAAAACTGTATTTTTAGGTGAGTATCCTCCTCTAAAAGGGTTATTGATCCTAATGGGCCCCCAACTATTGCTCTAGTATCATTTTGGTCCACTGACTAAAATTTTCATTTGAACCGTCCTTCAACTCTTTCTTTTTTGTATCAAGATGGTCCTATTGTTAAAGTCTGTCAATTTTATTGTTAAATTGAAGGGTAAAAATGTATCTATGAATTAAAATAGTAATATATAATTAAAAATTAAAGGAAACTATTATAAAACTTTAAAAAAATTTAAAAATTGAATATTACCAGCCATATGGCTTTTTTTTTTTTCGTGAGACTAACCTAACAATTAATAATAATAAATTCTCTATTGTATAAATTAATTAAAATCACATAAATATAAAAATAAAATAACAATTTTTTAAAAAGAGTAAACAATAATTAAAAATTAAAGGAAACTATTATAGGAACTTGTACCTAATTTTAAAATTGAAAAAATTGAATCTCACCACCAACATGGCTTTTTTTTGCTGACATGGACTTAAAAAGTAATAATTTTTTTCTCTATTGTTTAAATTAATTAAAAAATTTAAAATCAGATAAATACAAAAATAAATAACAATAAAATTGACGGACTTTGACGGTAGTACCATTTTAATACAAAAAAAAAAGAGTTGAAGAATGGTTCAAATGAAAATTTTAGTTGGTGGACCAAAATGATACTAGAGCAATAGTTGGGGGACCGGAGGTATTTTGGTTTTGAACGATAGAGCTTCTCAAAAAGTCGCATATACCCTTCAAAACTCAGTCACGTGGCCATTGTGTGATCAGAAGTAACGGAATCTGTAACGGATGGACCATCTTGGTATAAAATAAAAAGTTTAAGGACGTTTGAATTGAAAATTTTAGTTGGTGGACCAAAATGATAATGGGGCAATAGTTTGGGGACCATTTAGGTCATTAAACTTGATTTTGGTCTATTTCCACTAGTTAGACCATGTCATGGTTGTTGGCACTAAATCTTGAATAGATAGAGATGAGTGCAACTTACAAGTGGGATGGACGATCAAGAGATCGATTGGGTGTTGGATGCCGATTCTTCCTGTCCTTGGATGCTGATCCTGAATAGAAGATAAGCGAAGCTCGTGAGGTCTATGGAACCGGTGTGGAACCAGCCTAAGACCCTCCGATGCTCAAGTAAGATTGTTTTTAAGAGCTCTTGCTGTTGACCATATAGAAGTATAAAAGTCAAGCTGAAAAGTCTTACCCCTGTATTGTAGTGGGAGGGGCATACTTATAGAGGGCATTTAGTATGCTCTTAGCGCTCATTTTCGATGTGGGACTCGTGGGAGGGCCCTATGAGGTTGACACGAGTCCTTAGATATTTCAGGCGGGTGCTTCGAGGTTGATTCTGCAGAATCGGTAGGGGATACCGATTGTAGGCTGTGTTGGGCCCTGTAATGATCTTTTGCTGCTTTGAGACAATATCATCAGTAGCCTATGCCGATTGTCCGAGGCCTTGGGTGCTTGGGCGAGTTTATGAGATCCACGTGTCGTTGTACGAGTGGAGGGTCAGATATGGTACAAACAATGGTAGTTTGAACCTAAGACCTCTGGTCTACAAATCAAGGTTATTTTCCACTAGACTAGACCATGTTGACTTGGTCCAATATTTTCTAAACCTGATCAATATGTCCATATTTTCTAAACTTGATCAATATCATCCTCGTACTCTTACTGTGCACATCAATATTATTCCCGACATTAATTTTATCTAATTTTTTTTTGTTAAAATTAAGAGCATTATCACCAAATTAGTTCATTTATATTATAAAATTAGCAATTTCGACCTCCACCGACACAACACCAATCCTCATATGACAAAAATTTGAATGAAATTGACATGATAATTACACATGCGAGATAAAAAGATGGGGATGACATTGATCGAATTTGAAGAAGGGACCAAAATGATGATCGTGTAAAATAATGCAATTACTTGAGATTGTTGTTCTGTGATGATTGATGTGAATGTAGTTACATTTGTTGGCCATGTAGAAATTCCAAAGAAGGCATGTAAGAGCATCTCCAGCGCAGCAACAGAACCGAGCAAAAGGCCTCCCTCGCAAGCCCAAGGCAGCTCCAGCGCTGCAGCCTGCAGTCTGGTTTGGCGTGGGTCCCACCAGCCCGGGCAAGCCCAAGGGCAAGTTTCGCCTGGGCATCAACCCGAGGGTTGTGATGTCAGTGCTGACGTCACGATGACGTTAGCGAGCAAAAAAATATTTAAAAAATCCAAAAAAATTTCAATTTTTTTTTTTAAATACCAAAAAATTATAGATGCTTTCCCTATAAATACATAACAATTTTATTCACTTTCTAAATTGTTTATATTTTGTTGCATAATATTTTTTTCCTTTCTTGCCTTAGACTTGCCCTAGACTTAGCCCTCATGGGTGGAACCACAAATGGCAAGGCTGACACTATTCATGTGAATAGTGGCAGCCCTTGCTTGCCCTTGCCCTAGACTTAGCCCTTATGGGTGGACATGCTCTAAGATTCAAGTGTCGATGAGGTGACTACCTCTAGAAATGTAGTTAAAGTCTTTTTGTAACCACTAAAAACTCCAACCCACAATGTTGAAAAGTTCTTCCATCGCCAATGCTTACAATTGATGCTACCCAAAATATTGGAAAAAAAACTCAATTTCCCCGTTTTGTAAATTTATGCAAAAGTCTATGGAAGTCCGTCGATTTTAGTGAGAGAAGGCATTCCCTCTTGTAGATAGTTTCAACTACGTCACATTGATCTTCATATGAGTTGTACGCAGGGATCATCATTTGGCCCTAAGCCCATAGATCAAAGTAGGTAGCTCAAGGCCTGATGGACCAAAGCCCAACCTGACCCTATTTTTAGGCCCGCTCTTGATTTGGGTAAGCCTTGAGCTTAGGATTTGAAAACCTCGGCCTGCACCGGCCCATCTAGGACCTTTTTAAAAAAAAAAAAATTATTTATCCCCAACCTTATATTTTTAGGACCTTTCCTATTGAGAGAGGTGGTAATATACTAAACTCACACACTACACAGATACTAGGACTCAAACCCAGGACCTTGCCTAGGGGAGAAATTGCTCCAAACCACTACACTAGTGGGTCCTTTGTTACCTTATTTTAGACTTAATCAAACTAATCTAATATATAGGATCAATTAATAAACTTCTTATTTTGTTTACACATGTTATGAATTAAGTTAATTTGTTCAATATTGTCTCAAAATTTATAACAAAAACTTACAAAAGACATTGAACTATAACTCCGCATCCAAGTGCACTCCCAAACCTTATTTTATACTTAATTAAAATAATGTAATACGTAGAATGAATTAATAAAATTCTTATTTTGTTTTACACATGTTATGAATTAAGTTAATATTTTTAATGTTGTCTAAAAAATTATAATAAAAAGTTATAAAAATTTATATATAGTTATATGTGAACTAATATTGCAGCAACTTCTTAAGAAGTTGTGATTTTTCATGGAAGTTGGGGGCCACGGGCATAGCAGGCCTACATGTGGCTCCGCCTTATGGTGAGGAGGAAGTAAGAGAAAACATCAAATCTTTCTTCCCAAGGCAAGCTAAAATCGGTCCCAAGAGAAGTGTTGCTAACACCACATACTTGTCTTGTGTATCATCTTCATTCCAAAAAGAAGGCGTGGTGTGGAGACTTTGGAGGTCACTACTTTGTGGCTTGGAGGAGAAGTAGAAAGTGGATCATACCACCATCACTTGGTGGAATACTTGAGTTGGACTCAAGTTGCGCTCCAAGGGTGAGTTTCTATCTACCTTCCTCTCTTTAATTTCAAGTATGGTAGTTTGGAATGCACATCAACTCTTTGAACCTTAAGATCCTTTGAAAGGTTTTGTTTTAGGCTCTAGGATTTTGTTTAAAGTCTAATGTTGCCTATCAAATGAATTTTTGATAACCTAGATGTCTAAATAAACCTTGTTTTTGAGAAAAACACAGTATATCCTTCACTTTGGATGGGGATTGTCCTTGGATCCTATCGGAAAAAAATAAATCTTTGATTTTCGGGCTCTTCTCCCCCCCTCCTGTTATGTTGTAGAGAGTTTTTCCCCTCCAACTTTTGTGTTGGATTTTTTCTTGTCCTTGCTTTTGGCAAGGTTTTTGGGTTCTCCCTAGTTTGTTCTAGGGTTTGTTTCACTGGCTCTTGTGCCAATTCTTTCCCATTTCCTCCCTTTATTGGGTGATTATCTCTTGGTTTTATCTTCTTGTTCCTTAGATCTGACTTGGATCTCTACAGATATGCTTTTATTTATTGGAGATCCTACTAGATCTGAAGCATATATACTACTATTCCAAGGGATTTTTTTTGTTTTGAGGATTGGGGTTTTATGGAGAAGAAGCCTTTTGCTAGATTCTAGTTGGCACTGATAATTTTTGTTGTAATTACTCTACATTTTATCTTTGTATGCGATTCTAGTGAGGTGGATGTATTGTGTGTTTTTGTTGGTTCATTTATTCTGGCCTTTGTGCTTATTGTTTAATTTTAGTTTGATTGTGACCCACCTGATTTAGGGCTTTTATTAAACGATAACAAATTAAGAAGCAGGACCACTGATCCAATATCCTCCAGCCAACTCGAAAAGAGTCAAACTCATACCGGCTAAACCCATAGTGTCGTACCAACAAGTCTTTTTTTATTAAGGATAAAGGAATGATTTTTATTTGTTGGAACCACATAATTTTTTATTTCTTATGCCTTAATAAACGTAGAGAAAGTGAGAAATTGGAATAATTGCAAGACCCATGTGTTAATAAATAAACACACAAAAAACAAGAGATCATTCCAATATCCATTTGCGATAAATAAACATGCTCACAATAAACTAGAATCAACCAATTTTAAAAAAACTACAGTAATACCAAACTACCCCTAGAAGTGTTTTTTATTTTTATTATTTTTTAATCGAAGTTTTAGAACTTAGCAGAAAAGTCTCACGGTAACCCCACCGAAAGCACAAGACCATCTTACGCGTATGGAACATCACTACATCCAAACCGTCGATTCCCAAAACTGAAATTTATCAATGGTATATGATTTAGACTGAGTCCTACAGCAAAAGCAGACAATCTAACCCAGGCACAAGGGGCTGCTATTTTGCATTACACCACCCCCACCACCTTGATTTCTCTCTCCAATCTCCACCCATTTTTTCCCATTTACTTTGATTATTATATTACAATCTTGATGTCTTTTTCTTTGAATTATATAAGAAATTGGACAAAAGGCTCTTTCAGAGAGATACAGAGTCTGGATCAGCACGTAAGCTCTTGATCTTAGATCTCTGAAGCTTCAAACCGCAATTCCCAATCCCCAATCTCATACCCCAAGGCTCGAGGTACAGTACAACCCTCTACATCTGCCGCTGCCTTTTCATTTTCATTTTCAGTTGCATTTGTATTGATTATTGTGTTTGCTTCAGCTTCATTCTTCAGATCTGATTCTCCGAATTTGATCATTTTCGTAGGCTTCAGATCCATTCATTTGCTTTTTTACTTTGCTTTACTGGGTCCTGCTTCTTCTTTGTTTGGTTTGCGGGATTGTGGATTTTCTGGGTTCAGTTTAATCAAGGTAATCGTTCTCTCGAATAAAATATGAAATCAATTTTATCTTCAAAGTGAAAGAGTGATCGATTTGCAATTTAGATGAGATGCTTAGATAATTACATGATTATCTGTAATGGGATTTGTTTGATTGATATGTATGCTATTGGCTATTTCTTTGCAGTGTTTTGGTCTTCATTGTATTTGTTTGTACCCATCAATCAATCCATTGAACATGTGGAGGTTCAAGCCTTTCATGCACAAGGAGCCAACTGGGCTCGAAGGCCGCTCCATTGACATCGGAAATCTCAAGATTCATGTCAAGAACGCCATTGCCGAAGGTGGGTTCTCTTGCGTTTACTTAGCTCGGGACGCTGTGCATGTGTCCAAGCAGTACGCTTTGAAGCACATCATATGTAATGATGAGGAGATGCTGGAGCTGGTGATGAAGGAGATCTCGGTCATGAAGTTGCTTAGAGGACATCCCAATGTGGTCACACTCCATGCCCACACCTTCTTGGACATGGGCCGCACAAAGGAGGCACTCCTTGTCATGGAGTTTTGTGACAAGTCTTTGGTTAATGTACTGGAGAGCAGAGGATCTGGGTTCTTTGATGAGAAACAGGCTCTTGCGATCTTCAGAGATGTGTGTAATGCAGTTTTTGCAATGCACTCTCAGTCCCCTCCCATTGCTCATAGGTACTTACATTGGGCACTTTGCATTTTATTGTTTATCATCTTTCTGCAGATTATGTTTTGTTATTTGTACTTTTTTGTTTGTGTTTTAAGAATTGTTTTCTCAATCAGAAGCATTAACAACTCGTT
Organism: Prunus avium; assembly: GCF_965620075.1. NCBI lineage: Eukaryota > Viridiplantae > Streptophyta > Magnoliopsida > Rosales > Rosaceae > Prunus > Prunus avium. The sequence goes on along the minus strand of NC_142285.1, from coordinate 639,548 downwards.
GTCTTTGATGCTCTTATTATCTTACAAAGTTTTTCAATTGCAATCTATTTTAATCCCATGTAAGATGAAAATGAGACGAGATCTGAACAATCAAATCAAAATCTGAATTTGTACCAAAAGATTAGAAATCTGATAAATCCATTATCTTATTAATTAAAAAAAATTTATTCATGTGTTTCCCAGTCAACTATTAATCGTTGGTACTCAGTGTCCTAATTGCATTTTCAGGGACTTGAAAGCTGAGAATCTTCTGTTGGGGTCTGATGGATTGTGGAAGTTGTGTGATTTTGGAAGCATCTCTACCAATCACAAGCGCTTTGAGAGGCCTGAAGAAATGGGTATTGAAGAGGATAATATCAGAAAGCACACTACACCTGCCTATAGAGCCCCTGAGGTTGAACAGAAAACTTAATTTTCAAAGTTGAATGTATAATATTCAATCTGTTAAAATATTTGATTCATTTCTTCCTCCTTTTGAATTAGATGTGGGACCTTTTTCGAAGAGAACTTATAAATGAGAAAGTAGACATATGGGTAAGTTGATTGGTTCCTCTAGATCAGTTGGAAATTCTAAAACAGTTGAATATTATAATTTACTGGGAGTTGAGACTATGATTTCTTCTTGCAGGCTCTTGGGTGCCTTCTCTTTCGCATTTGCTACTTCAAAAGTGCATTTGATGGAGAATCAAAGCTGCAGATCTTAAATGGAAACTATCGCATTCCAGAATTACCTAAATACAACTCGTTTATCACAGATCTAATCAGAGACATGCTTCAGTCTTCACCAGATGACCGACCAGACATCACGCAGGCAAGCGCTTTGCTTGATTGGCCATTCATCTCCATGAATTTAGGTTAGTTTTAGATAATTTGTATCCATGCAAACAGTAGGTGTGGAGATTCTAACACTCTTTACTGATGCTTTTCCAACCCTTCTGTGGTGGCAGGTGTGGTTTCGTGTTAATGAGCAGTTACCAGTTGGTTTGCAGAAGTCTTTACCGGATAGGCAACCTGAAGTGAACTCTGCTGAAAAGCTTGAAGGTGAGCATGGGAACATCAGAGCATTACTTGTTAACTAAAACTTCTTTGTTTGGGACTAATTTTTTATTTGTTCCTTATGTCAGAACTTTAATTCTAAGAAGTACTTGATATGCTGGTTTCAGTTGTCTTTGACACTTAAACCTTTGTTTCTAGCTTTTTCATCCTGTCAGGTCTATCAGTTTTAAAAGTGACGTTGCTAGTTTATGGAAATTTGTTAAGAGTAGAAAATCGATAATATTTAATTAAATAAAATTGATGTTTGAAGCTTTCAGTTTTGAAGTGAGTTAGTGCTTTATTGCAAACCAGCAGGTATTTCAAGGCCAGCAAACAAGTCACCTGCAGGGCCCCGTAGAAGCCCACCACCACCACCAACTTCAGTTGGAGAATCAGCTAGAAATTCAACACAATTGTCAAATACGTCTAAGGCAGGGGGAAGTGGAGGGCAGCTTGGTGCATTCTGGTCCACTCAACATGCAGATAACTCACTTGTTGAAGAAAATACTATACCTAAGTTTGATGATGAGCCCGCTGCCCATTACACTGCAAAACTTGATGGGATTCGTCTGGAAATTCATCCTATACCCAAGAACAGTGCCCCCGCAAAAGAGGAAAATGCAGAGACTCATGCTACACGAAGAAACTCGCATGGCAAATCACACAAGCCTGAAGATGGACCTTCAAAGGACTTTGAAATAAGTTTCTTCCCAAAGGATACAGACCATGGAACTGAAAGGCCAAAGGCATCTAAATCTCAGAGTGCAACTGGTTTCCAAGATGAAGCATTTAACTCTTTTGTTGCTGAGTTTGATACTAAAAGAGTCAGCATGGGAGCTAGTAATAACAAATCTGGAAAAGAAGAAGCATTGGAGGCTGAAGTAGAGAGATTGAAAGAGCAGCTGAAGCAAGCCAATTTGGAAAAGGGTGAAATAACTTCCAAATTTGAAAAGCTATCTGCCATCTGCCGATCTCAAAGGCAGGAGTTACAGGAGCTTAAGCAGACGCTTGCTGCTAGAACACCATCACCAAATAAAGATGCATCAAGAAATCAAACTTCACCTGGAATTCTGCCATCTGCAAATCCGCTGGTATTCTTATAAGTAATTTGTGTGCAAATCTTACAACTGTTTGACTTTCAATTGTTCCCTCTTTATTATCTCTTTAATTGGTAGAATTAATTGTTTTCTGCAGCAGAGGGAGAAGATTGAAGGAAGTTTTTGGGAGCAAGGAAAATCTGACAGGAGTACTCCGAGTCCAGAACCAAACCCATGGCAGCCATTTGTAGAGGAACCCAAATCACAGCAGCCTTCTTCAACAGATAACACCATGAAATCTGTCAGGACAAGAAATGGTCACCAGAACAAGCAGACCACTCAAGTAAATACTGGTTTTGACTCGTGGGGTTTTGGAGCAGAGAGTTTTACTGCTGTGCCCACTGGAAGCTCACAGATTTCAAGACCTATGGGTGAAGGAAATAATTCTCAGCGCTTTGGCGGGGCAAAGGTTATGGAGAGCAAGCCAGCTTCTCAACCTGCTGGATGGGCTGGTTTCTAAGTAAGGCTATCTGTGGAAATGCTATAAGGAGGTATTTGATTATGGCACTGACATTGTTGTCGACATTGGTGAGGAAAATGAGAATATAAATTGAGATGCATGGCTTTCATTTGAATTTGATTTGTGCTTTTGAGTGCTCGTGTTTTATAGGTTCTGTTCTGCCACTTGTGTGGTGGAACATGTACGCATGTTTCTCTGGACTAAGTGGCATACTGCAAATGTATACTTTTTTTCTGCATATCTCAATTGTTGGCTAAGAAAATAATCGCTCTATTTTTATGGTGATGGTGTTGGCATGTGAGTAGGATTCTTCATCCTTGGCCTCTTTTTCTTCTGTGGTTACAAAAATGAGTGTAGGAAGCCTTTTCTGTTCCGTTCTTTGTGCTTGGTTAATGGTTTGCTTGTCTTGACTGAGTTGACAGACTTCTTTCATAGAAACATACCTCTTTGACAAACAGCGGTAAAAAACTCAACAAGTGTAGAATTTTCTATGTTGGCAAGGAGACGTAAGTACGTGTGTTGAAAAGCCACGACACTCGGCCTAAATGTCTAGTCTTTTTAACTTCACTACCTGCACACAAATGAACGCTAAGAGCACTTCCATCACTGAGGGGGAGCCCTGGCAAGAGGGGCCCCAAGCAACCAAAGACAGCTCTAACACAAGTGATCCAGCCCAGGTAAACAGTGGGCCCAGCAACCTGGGCAAGCCCACGGGCAAGTTCAGTCCGAGCTGCTGCTTGAGCAAAATGAACGTCAGCAACAGGAAAAATAAAGGAAATTTTTTTTAAAAAAAAACCAAAAACAAAAAATCAAAGAACTTTTATTTTTATAAATACCTATTCATATTTTTTACTTCCCATACCAAATTCTATATAAATTCATCTCCTCATATCTCATATGAATAGTAATTGCCTTTGTTAGCCCATAGGGGTGGAAACAAAATTGCAAGGGCTATCATTATTTACATAAATAGTGACAACCCTTGCCTTGCTCTTGCTCTTGTCCATAGGGGTGGAAGTGCTCAAATTAGAACCCAAGACAGCAACGTACAATTCCAACCTAATTTTAGAATATGATTAACTGCCTCAAAGATTGTCCATAGGGGTGGAAGTGCTCAAATTAGAACCCAAGACAGCAGCGTACAATTCCAACCTAATTTTAGAATATGATTAACTGCCTCAAAGATTAAAACCCAAGACGTCCCTACTCTATGCTTGAGTTTATATCCCTTTCTTCGTAGTCTAGATTAATTTAAAATAAAATATCGCTTATATGAAAAAAAAAAAAACAAAACCTATGAGCACTCTTATTTTACACATCGGTCTAATACACCAGATGATTGAGTACCTGTTCGAAATTGAAGATGACACAGAGACTGTTTTGACGCAACCGATGCACTGCTGATTAGGGGAATACTTTCTGGAAAGTTGGCGTAGAACATGATTTTCGTAAAGCAGAAGTCCAATGTTTTGGCTCTTTGCAAAGAAAACAGGTCCAGTCATTGTCCCTTTCAATCTTGGCTTTCTACATAATTATTAATGTAATATTCAAATTCAAAGTGAAAATGTTGACTAGCAATCAATTAGCTAGACCCTTTACGCGTGTCGTTATAAAAGTGCATACCACCGGAGCCCGGCGAAGGTCAGGGTCAAGCTCCATTGCAATTTGCAAGTAACAAATATTGTGATTATTCATAGTCAAATGTTAAAAAGTCTAGCAATCCACGCATCATAGATCGACACTTGGAGACAAACAACACGCAAAAACGAAATCAAATCTATTCTTATCAAAACCTGCACAAATTCAATATGCAGCTATTTATGGCTAGTTTGGGATTGTTGTTATTTTAAAAAAAAAAGTTGTTTCTACTATGATTTGAAAATAATTAACTGTAAAGTAAAGTAACTCTATATTTGGTAAATAATTAGCTGTAAAGTAAAGTAACTTCATATTTGGTAAATAATTATGCTTTGAAATTAATCTATTGTAGATGTCCCTGAATTTGGTCTCTAGTTGCAATTGGGTCCGTGAACTTTTTTTCGTGCCAATTACATCCTTTAACTGTACAAATAGTTGCAATTGGGTCCTACTGTCAAACTCTATCAATTTGTCCGTCAAAATGAAGGGTAAAAGTGTCCATTCGAGTCTGAAGAAAAAAACTGAAAAAATAAAAATAAAAATAAAAGTCCCTCTCTGGGCATGCTTACGTATCAGTAATGGAGAAAATAAGGAATCAGAAAATTTAGGAATCGGGGAAGTACTGAATCGGTATGGGAAGAATCATTCTCATTAAGCTGTTTACTAAACACATGGAATTAGCAAAAGAATGGAGTTGATTCCTAATGTTGTTGTTTACTAATTTTCATGAATCAGAATCCAAATTAATTTGATTACTAAAATGACCTCTACATTTTCACCACAGCACATATATATTTCTCAAATTGGCTAAGGAGACCAAACTAATCCTGCAGCGAACCAGTAAGGCGGTGTAAACATGAGAAATTAAGGAATCAATATGCTGAACAAGGTGAACATCAAGAGCCAAGTTCAATGATAATGTTAACAACAACTTTGTCTATGACCAATTTCAAATTAAAAAATAAACTCCAATAAATATATGTCTTAACTTCTTGGCGTGAGTTTTTATTTTTTGAAAGGTTTGGGGTGTTTTGGAATTATGGTAAAGTCGTAAGGGTATTTTTGGAAGTTAGTATGGGAAAACAGGAATGGGAATCGTATCGACTACCCCTCCCTAGTTGATCTGATACCTAGTTTTGAGAGGATGTGATTACGGATTTTGAGGTGGGGCCCACTTATTTTTTCATTCCTGATTGCAAATAAAGGCAGGGGAAGTCAGGAATGTAAATAATTCCCTTTCTTTCCATACCTATTACTGATATGTAAACATGCCATCTCTTTCTCTCTCTCTCACAACCCATTCCCCCCTCCTTATCCCACCCCCCTCAAAACCCAGATCCCAAATTTAAAAATAAAAAATTTTACTTGTGTGGCTTAATTTTCAGTTCTGTTTTTTCTGAAATATTATGGAAGATGATTCTTCAAAAACGAAGAGAGAAAGAGAGACAGAGAGATATTTGAGGAGGAAGCTGGAAGTTGGGTCACGGGGATTCTGAAAATTTCAGGCCAATGAGGTTTCAAAGTTTCAACACCATCAATTTAGCTTCCCTTCGTCAACTCCAACCACTTAAAAGTTACAACATCTCTCTTCCACTCTTGAGAAAAGGGTCACGGTGATTCTGAAAATTTCAGGCCAATGGTTTCTTGGCTTTTTTGTTTTTTGTTTTTGAAGTGCTGGGCTGTATGAAAAAGGTAGAATAGACACCTACCTAGTACTTGAAGGATAAACACAAGTGGAAGTGGAACTTGAGGCTGTTAATCACCAAGAAGGAAAAAAAAAAAATCAGAGATTAGGAGGAAAAAATAATAAAAAAAATCTTCAAAGCAGGTGAGAGGCCTAGAAGGATTGAACTTACTTGGAGCAGTTGGGCTCTGAGTAGCAGCGCCTGCAAAATCGTTGCTCTGTGCAGTTTGGCCCTTCCTTTGGAAATAGCAGTTGACAACATAGTTGCAGTGATCTTTGAAGATGGAGGTGGGGTTGTTGGGTGGATGATGGATGAAGAAGGGGGAGTTGGGGTTGATGATGGATGAAGAACCTGAAAGGACGTTTTTATCTCTCATTTTGATGGATAAATTGACAGAGTTGGACGGTAAGACCCAATTGGAACTATTCATCGAGTTAATGAATGTAATTGACACGAAAAAAAGTTCACGAACCCAATTGTAAATAGGGACTAAATTCAAGGACGCCTACAGTAGATAACCCTAATTATTAATGTTAGATTCAAATTCAAAGTGAAAATGTTGACTAGCAATCAATTAGCTAGACCCTGTACGCGTGTCGTCATAAAAGTGCATACCACCGGAGCCCGGCGAAGGTCAGGGTCAAGCTCCATTGCAATTTGCAAGTAACAAATATTGTGATTATTCATAGTCAAATGTTAAAAAGTCTAGCAATCCACGCATCATAGATCGACACTTGGAGACAAACAACACACAAAAACGAAATCAAATATATTCTTATCAAAACCTGCACAAATTCAATATGCAGTTTTTTTTTTGTTTTCAAAATATGCAGCTATTTATGGCTAGTTTGAGATTGTTGTTATTTTTAAAAAAAAGTTGCTTCTATTATGCTTTAAAAATAATTAGCTATAAAGTAAAGTAACTCTATATTTGGTAAATAATATTTTTTAAAATGTTGTTAGTACAAAAAGCAATATCAAAACCATTTGGTAATTTTAATATAAAACTATTGTAACTGTGAATAATGACTAAAATAGACATAATGTTGAAAGTGTTATATGTTAATCATGTGGTGGTAGTGGTGGTGATGGTGGAGGTGAAAGTGGTGGTGGTGGTGATAAAGGTGGAGGTGGTGGTAGTGGTAGTGGTGGTGGTGGTGGGGATGGCGGTTGTGGAGGTGGAGGTGGAGGGGTAGCGATGGTGGTGATGGTAGAGGTGGTGAAGGTGGTGGTGGCGGCGGTGGTGTGGTGGTGGTGGTGGTGGTAGAAGAGGATCTGGTGGTGGCGGTGGCAGCGACGATGGTGGTGGAGGTGGTGGCATTGGATGTGGAGGTGGAGGTGGTGTCATTTTTAAAATTAATGATAGTATTTTGGGAATTAAAAAAATTAATTAAAGGCTCATTTTTGCTTCTCTTGAAAGTAGTTTTGAAAAGCAACCTAGAACATGTTTTTAAAAGTTGTTGTAAAAAAGCCACTATTTTAAAATAATCGGGATATTTTACTTTCACTAAACACCTTAAAATGCTTAACTTTAAGGTGAAGTAGATTTTTGACAAAAATAAGCAAATCCCAAACAGGACCATAGCTTCCCCTTTCCAATTACCACTCATCCAAAGAAAATTCTGACACACGTTTTTCACCGCATAAATTAGTTAGTAACTGTTCTGTTTGGCCAAGAATTTTCTTTGTTGAAGTTGCTATATAGGCTGCCCTTTGGTTCCTTAAACTTTCTGTGCTCATCAAATTGTTTGTCAATGGCTTTATCTCTTCTTCTTCACTTGCTTGGCCTTTTCCTTGTAGTTGAACCACTTTCTGTAGCAGCTCAAACTGCAAATATTAGCTTGGGGTCGTCTCTTACTGCATCCCAGAGCTCATCTGTATGGCAATCGCCTTCTGGGACATTTGCCTTCGGATTTCGCCACATTGCTGATCAAGATCTCTTCTTGCTTGCCATATGGTATGATAAAATACCAGATAAAACTATAGTTTGGTATGCAAATGGAGACAATCCAGCACCAAAAGGATCCAAACTTGAGCTTACCACTGATGGCCAACTCACACTCACTGGCCATCGAAGCCAAGACATATGGAAGCCTCAGTCTGTTCTTAGTGGAAGGGTTGCCTATGCTGCCATGCTCGACACCGGTAACTTTGTGCTTGCAAACAACAATGCTGACTACTTATGGCAGAGCTTCAAAGAACTCAAAGACACCGTTTTGCCAACCCAAGTGCTGGAAATTGGCGAAAAGCTGAATTCTAGACAAACAGCAAACAGCTACTCACAGGGGAGCTTTCAACTCCAACTTAAATCAGATGGAAGGCTTGTGCTATATCCTATCGCCTTGCCTACAGAGGTTGCCTACCAGCCCTACTACCAAAGCAATACTTCTGATGCTGTTGATGAAATGAATTCTGGTTATCAGCTAAGCTTTAATGAGTCAGGTTACCTCAATGTTGTCAGGAGGAATGGAGATATAGACAAGCTCATAAACAAAACACTATTACCAATAAGAGATTACTACTACAGAGCAACACTCGATTCGGATGGTCTTTTCACCCAATATGCTCACCCAAAGTCCCCCAAAAACGGGAGCTGGACATCCTGGTTGCCTGTCTGGTCTATCCCAGAAAACATTTGCTTTGATGCAAAGGGTGATTTGGGCAGTGGACCATGTGGCTACAATAGCTACTGCAGACTCGACGCAAACAGAAGGCCAATTTGTGAATGCATTCCTGGCTTTTCTTCTTTAGATCCAAATAACAAGTTGAGTGGATGTAAACAAAACAGAATACAAAGTTGTGACGAGCAAGGAAATTCAAAGCCAGAGGATTTGTATGTTATGCATGAGCTATCTAATACTTTTTGGATAACTTCTGCAAACTTTGAGCAATTGCAGCCAATGAATAAAGATGACTGCAGCAGATCTTGCCTCTATGATTGTTATTGTATGGTGGCTGTTATCAGAGAGGGGAGCTGCTGGAAGAAGAAACTGCCACTCTCACATGGAGTGCAGGACTGGAATTTGTACGGGACGGCTCTGATCAAATTACCAAAATCTGATGCTTCTTTAGATGATCCACTTTCTTCACAATCAAACACAGGAAGAAAAGATCGGAAAACTCTCATCTTAGTAGGAGCACTTCTTCTAGGTAGCTCTGTGTTTCTTAACTTCTTTTTTGTTGCAACAATTTCTTTGGTTTTCTTATACACATACCAGAAAAGACATAATGTTACTACTAGCACATCAAGTATTATGGAAGCAAATCTACGTTCTTTTAGGTATAAGGACCTCGAAGAAGCCACAGATGGGTTTAGGGAAGAACTTGGAAGAGGTGCTTTTGGCACTGTGTATAAAGGAATCATATCATCTCTCAGTTCAACAAACTATGTCGCAATCAAGAAGTTGGACAAAGTGGCACAAGAAGGCGAGAAGGAGTTCAAAGCAGAGGTGAGTGCAATCGCCAGGACCCATCACAAGAACTTGGTCAGATTGCTAGGGTTCTGTGATGAAGGGGCAAACAAACTTTTGGTCTATGAGTTTATGAGCAATGGAACACTGGCTAGCTTTCTCTTTGGGATTTCAAGGCCCGACTGGAACAAACGAATCCAAATTGCATTCGGTATTGCAAGAGGGATCATGTACCTGCATGAGGAGTGTAGCACACAGATCATCCACTGTGATATCAAGCCCCACAACATACTTCTAGATGATTCATTCACAGCAAGGATTTCGGACTTCGGATTGGCAAAGCTTCTGCTAAGCGATCAAACTCTGACGCATACCGTCATTAGAGGGACCAGAGGATATGTTGCACCAGAATGGTTCAGGAATGTTCCAATTACTGCAAAGGTTGATGTTTATAGTTATGGGGTGATGTTATTGGAGATTATCTGTTGCAGGAGGAGCCTTGAAATGGAAAGGGAAAATGAAGAAGTGATACTAACTGATTGGGTTTATGATTGCTATAAGGAAAAAACATTAAACAAGCTGATAGAGGATGAGGAGGAGGCAAGAAATGACATGAAAAGGCTGGAGAGGCTAGTCAAGGTGGCAATTTGGTGCATACAAGAGGATCCATCTTTAAGACCCAGCATGAAGAAGGTTACACAGATGCTTGAAGGAGTGGTTGATGTATCTCTGCCTCCATGTCCTTGTCCTTTTAGTTCAATATGCTGAAGCCTACCCACGCTATAGATCTTTGAAATGCCATAGCTGTTTTCTTTTCACTAAGAAAGTATAGGTCTTTATAATTCATGCTAATGCTGTGTCACTTATGAGAAATGATGTGGCCACTGTAATGATTCCTAACCAAAGCAATGGGTGGTTACATACTCAGACTTCATACTCCTAACTAAGGATTAACTGGGTTTATGGACAAGGAAGATGCCCTTCAAGCTGTCTAACTTTCACAGTCATGAAGTTGCAATTCCAGCTTTCAGTTCAAATGTAGCTTTTCTTATATTTATTTTAATGGTCATCAAGCAATTGAGCACTGTCGACTAGGGATGGCAATGCCGCGATTCGGAGATGGGTATGTATGCCATTCCAATCACCATCTCCGTTAAGTTTTTTTTCCATCCCCATCTTCATACTTAATATTTAAATTGGGGATTCCCCATCTCCGCCTTTGTTGGGGAACAGGTTTCCCTATTATAAAAACGAGAAATTATACAATGGTAATGTATCACGTCAAATTGTGATACTTTCATTCAAAATATGACACGTATCATTTTTAAAAAATAATTAAATCTTTTTTTACAGCTGGACTTTAAATTTATTTTTATCTTTAAAATAAAATTGAGAAAATAAGAACATCCAAAAGACAGAAGAAGAACCACCGCCCACCCCAACCCTGGCTCCCTTGGCTGATGCGCCCCCCTATCTTTTTCTTCCTCCATCCATCTCTTTACAAAAACACCAATAACAATAATAATAATTTTGAATGAGAAAAAAAAAAGTTATAAACTATTATACTAGGGTAACAAAAACAATAGACAATTTTTGTTTTAGACTTACACATTTTATGTATTATTTCATTCAATATATAATATGTGGAATATATATTCTGGTGGCAGTTGTGAGAGTTGTGAGACACACAGAGAAGCCACTTAACAATATATTCATATGACTCATGGGGTTTTGGAGCAGAGAGTTTTACTGCTGTGCCCACTGGAAGCACACAGATTTCAAGACCTATGGGTGAAGGAAATAATTCTCAGCGCTTTGGCGAGGCAAAGGTTATGGAGAGCATGCCAGCTTCTCAACCTGCTGGATGGGCTGGTTTCTAAGTAAGGCCATCTGTGGAAATGCTTTAAGGAGGTATTTGATTATGGCGCTGACATTGTTGTCGACATTGGTGAGGAAAATGAGAATATAAATTGAGATGCATGGCTTTCATTTGAATTTGATTTGTGCTTTTGAGTGCTCGTGTTTTATAGTGTTAGTATGAAAATTGTATTGTCATTTCCTAGACTCTAGCATAGGTGGAAAATTAGTGTGTGAAGAATTATTATTGGACATTTTGGCACAACTCATCCAATTCCATACATCCGAGGAATGACTTGACCGATATGAGAAACTTAATTTCAGATAAATCATGACATAATCATGCATTCATTATAGGATTCCTAGTTGGACTCTATTTTAAATTAAGTTAAAATATTATCTTTTCCGATTATAACTTGCACGTTGAAATCATCTCTTACTTGATTGGTCTAATCATCTACTACATTTTACTATTTGCATGACGAAGAATATTTGGTTGCGCAAAGTACATTTCAGTCGCACAAACCTCAGCGCGACAAAAACTTTGTCGCTCAGAATCCGTCGCGCAAAGGTCATGAAGAAAGACTTTGCGCGACAAAATTATTAAATTGGTCGTGCAAACCAGAGCGACGGTTGCCCTTCGTTGCACCAAAGTTCGGCTCTCAAAACTTTGCGCGATGACAGTATATTCGTCGCAAATGAAGAGTGCGACGGTTCAGCTTTGTCGCACAGATTCGTCTCGCAAACCTCTGCACGACGAAATTATCTTAGTCGCTTTTTCTTTATCATGAGACGAAGCGTTTCATCGTGCAAAAATAAAATATGTTTTATTTTTTTATTTTGTAAAAAAATTAAATTTGGTTTTTTTTTTTGGGGTAATAAAATGAAATTGCAATAAAAAAATGTAATGAAGAGAATTTATTTTTATAATATAAATAATATAAATGTATATAGTACAAGAGAAATGTTTAAAATGTAATTAAGAAAGTAAAAAATTAATCAAATAATGTTCCAAAATCTACGCGGTCTTGCAAATGCAGCTCGGAGGTCTGGCCATTGTCAACAGGGGCAGAGGTGTGGTGTCTATGCTCGGGTTGGAGGGGCTCGGAGGTCGAAGAGGGACCAAAATGCGGGATTGGAATGCCGGACCGAGCGAGGGACTCTAGAAGCTGTGACATCTGGGTACTATACGAGGCGAGTTGGGTCTTAAGCTCGGCCACCTCTGCTGTCAAAGCAGTCACCCGACTGTTTGACTGCGACAATGAAGGGGCTCTAGGTTCCCGCCGCCAGGCATTCCCCATCCCTCGACAATATGTCCCCGACCGCCTCCTGAGAGTTTGATCCAAGGTTTCCGTTAGGATCTGAAACCCTACATCCTGTGGAGGATCCATGGACTCGAGCGGTGTATTGGGAGGAAGCTGGGAGGTGGACTCCTGAAGAACCAACTGGCTCTTCTCCATCATCGTCGTCTGTTTAACATAACATAAAATATTAATTAAAACATTCATATAATAACCGTGCAACTTGAATGCGTAAGATAATAATTAAAATTAAAGAATACTTACACGAAGGGACTCGGCCAACTCATTCGCAGGTCGAACATAAACGTTGCCAAAGACGTCGATCTCTGAGAATTTGGACCCCCCCTGAATTGAACAAGACAAGAAAAATGTTAGTACGAAAAAAACAAATTAATATTAATGACATATTAAAAATTAAATAAAAACGACTTTATTATTACCCACTGCCGCGCCTCCATCCTATATGAGAAAGGCCTGGAACCTAAATGATGGAGAAGAGTCTTCTTGTCCCTATTGCCCTCATTTTCTTTGGCCTTCTTCTGTTATACAAAAAATAAAACGTATTAGTTGAAATTCAAATGAAATATAAAAAATTAAATAAACATTAGTAAGAAACGTGTAATAATTTTCAACTTAATATAAAAAAATACCACATTATCGGCCTCCTGAAAATGACAGCAGAGCCACACCCAACTATCCTCCCGCCCCTCAAGCTCCTTCGGGCAACCCTCCTGAAGAGCGACCTGCGGATCATCAAATGCCTGAAAATGGTGGTGCAGGTCGCTCTTCCACTGTTTGTACCTCTCAGCAAAGAGTCTGTTGACGTACGCCAACGACTCGTTGTCGAGGTCCTCTAAATTGTAGTTCGTCTACAATAAATTAATTACATACATTAAGTAATAGAAATATATAAAGTTTGAAGGAAAAACAATTAAAAGGTAGGATACATATCGACAACTGTCCGCGCACCTCCGTCCTCATCTTGTCAGGCATGACCTTCCAAGACTTCCATTTCATTGGGCAATGGGTCCGAACGACGTGATCAATGTCGTGGGCCAATGAGCTATGCTGGTTCGCTATTGGTGTAGCCCGATGCCACTCGTCGTATCCGATGTTGATACGGCTGTTGTTCACCAGGGTGACCTTCGCCGTCTTCAACTGGCGACAGGGTCCCCGGGTGTTCTTCTTGGCTACAAAGAAATATAAAATTAACGTTAAATAACAAATCCTACTAAAATCTTGGTCCACAACAGCTGGAGTTCAAGGAAATCTTTACCTGGTTGTGATCCCGACACACCAGTAGCGGATGTCGATGTTGTGTCGGTCATGCTAGGGGGGCGGTGACGACGCCTGGCGCTAAAAGATCATAATCTAGGCGGAAGTGAAAGTCTAAGCTCCTGCTTCCTTCTCTTTCAAGCAGAAATGGTAGTTTTATTTTGTTTTAATGTTGAACAATAGGTCATCTCTGTTTTCAATCAGTTTGACCTATTGTTCCAAGCTTTTATTTTGGGCAGAAATCCCAATTGTTTTTACTGTGATAAATTATTAAAGTCCTCACCAGTATGAGGTAAGAAAAGAACTTTACTTGGGAAGATATTCCTCACCCAACTTCACAATCACTTGATTAAAGTCAGTAACTTGGGGCGCAAGTTATCTATTATTTACAAGTCTGTTAGGGTCTTAACTGCTAACAGTGGCACGCTCGCGCAAAAGAAAGTTGACCTGCTGACCACAAATGGTTTTCAGGCCAATGAGGATTTTTACCCTACAATCACAGGAACACAAACAAAATGGGTGAAACAGTGTTACGTCATGCAAACCCTAAACCCTAACCCCTAAACCCTAAAGCGTGCAAATCGTAAACCGTAAACCGTAAACCGTAAACCGTAAACCGTAAACCGTAAACCGTAAATCGTAAATCCTAAAGCGCGCACCCTAAACCTAAACTTGCTCGACGAAGAAGCACGTATGAAACCTAAACGCAACTTGCGCGATGCAGAAGCACCAGTTACGTCGCGCAAACCCATTTTTTATATTTACTACTTAACTTTACTATATTGTTCTATATTTTTTTAAAGTTAATTTACTACAAAATTTAATTAAAATTATATAATATATTATATAATTGAGAAAGAAGAGAGAGAGAGATGTGTACTTTAGAGAGGTTTTTGCTTAAATTGCCTCAAGTCTTCCCTCAAATTTTTTTTAAAAAAACCAGAAAGCAATTTTCTCATGCTTTTCAATTTATATGTGTCGGACGAACAAATTGAGGGTCAAGTTACAACGTGAAATGACATATATGTAACTCCTAATATGGGCCAGTTCCTGTAATGGAAAAGGATTGTAATTTCCGTTATACATGGCAACATGGAAAGGTGAATATTTTATAGGGAGATTCACTATTATACCTAATATAGAAGCCCAAATTATAAAAATACCCTATATGAAATGGACTTTATAAACACTCCCAAAGTCCATTTACAACATAATAAAAAGGTTTTTAACTTCTTTTAAATTACAAAACTACCATTGATTTCTAAAAACAAACCCAACCTCAAAACATATAAAAAAGCCCAAAAAACTCAATAGGGCATCAAAGTAATTTAATAATCAAAATTAAATTCAATATGATCAATTGTCATTTTTTGGGTTTTTTTTGGGTTTGTTCATAGAAATTAAATGGTGTAGGGTTTATTTATAGTTTTAGTGCTAAGATTGGGTATTTGACTAAATATCTCTATTTTATACCCTCCACCACTATGGTTTTTTTTCCCCCTTCTTTAATAAGAAAAGAAACCTCCAAACTATCAATCTTTTTTTTTATTTTTAATTTATATACACTGCCACTAGATATTTAAGAGAAGCTTATTCTTTTATCATTATTTAGGGGAGTGCAAAATTTGATATTAATTATTTGCGCTTTCCAATCATGCTAACACTTGTACTCTCCTTTATTAATGCACTTAAAACTAAAAATACTTATCTTAATTTCGTATTATTTGTTACTAGTTTGTTTTTTTAAATTCAAGTAGTTGAGGGCATGTTTATGTATTAATAATGGGTATGAAAAGAAAGGGAATGATTTGCATTCCTAACTTCCCATGTGTTTACTTACAATCAGGAATGAAAAAAATACATGGGGTCTACCTCAAAATCCGTTATCACATCCCCTCAAAAATAGAATTCGGATCAAGTAGGGAGAGTAGTTGATCCGATTCCCATTCCTTTTTTCCCTTACTACCTTCCAAAAATACTCTTACCACTTTACAATAATTCCAAAACACCCCAAAGCCTAAAAAAAATTCAGTGACTATTTATTAATCACCATTGGAAAAAGGTTTTTTTTCTTTCCCTTTTCACCTTGGTTGCTAGCCTGTACTTATCTTCTTATACTTTTTATTACTCTATCATATTTTTTTTCCTATTATATTCCTGATATTATTATGTACTAGTTTTTTCATCACTCGCCATATAGTATCTTATATAATATATTTTAGTGAACGTGTCACAATTAATTACTCCTATTTTTGTTTTTATTTATTTTTTGTAAAGACGAAGAAACAAATTTTATTTTCTCGCCTATTTACTACAGCGACGAAGAATCTAATTATCAGCCACGAAAATTCGATGAGTTCTTGTGAAATAATAGAAATAATTGTAACCAATTGATTTGTGATTGTTATTACATGCTAATTGATGATGAATTTTAGTTATAAAAAAATTGATTTATGACAAGAAGTCATTGCAATTGTTTTTTTTAGCATTTTTATATTAGATTATGTGAGGGCTCCAGTATAAGTTCTAGTAGTGGATACCACAAAATCTTAACACTAACATAATTAAATTACAAAAAAATTAATTTACTATGTTTTACATGGCAAGTCGCAAATAATTGCATTATTCATCATCGGAACTATAATAACCTTCGTTATCGTCGCTATCATCACTTTCGGTCTCTCAATCCTCTTCCTCCTCCTCTAGAACTACATCACCGTAGTTGTTCGGGCCCACTGCAACATCGTATCGCGGAAGATAACCGAGGTCAATTGTAATTGACTGAATCGGTATTTCGATTGAAGACACTCATTCTATCTGAAACGGTTCTTGTATAACATTTGTATTTCGAAGTGTTTCTGCATCATCTTCCATTGAAGATTCTAAACGTTGGTCAGCGACGTTGTCGACGTCGTTGTCAGTTGGGTCTAGTTCTGGTATAGCATACACGTTCCTCTGATCCATCTTCTGAACAACTTTCCAACCACTCCCGGCTTTAGGGTCATCTAGATACACAATCTGTGTTGCCATGTTTGCCAAAATATAAGGGTCGTCATCATACCAAGTTCTGTTAATGTTCACAGATAGTAAGTCATGGTCGATTTTAACACTTCCCTGGCTATTTGGGTTTGTATCAAACTATCGACACTTAAACATGATCACTTGGTATTAGTCTTTGTAAAGCAATTGCACGACAATTATGAGTTTGCCATAGAAATCAATGTCCGTACTTTTGCCTCCACATGGGACACGGACACCGCTATTTTGCGTACACAACTTGTAATTTCGTGCAGTCCCCAAAAACTTGACACCGTTAACATGACAACCCGAGAACAATTCAGCGTGAATCGGGCCAAATGCCAAGTTATATAACTTTTCATTGTATGTAGGGGAATTCGATGATTTCAACTTATTCACCTAATATTATACAAAAACATTCACATGTTAGTTTGAGAAAATAAAATACTACAATATATATGTCAAATACAAAACAGTTATAACTTGCATATTCCAAAAACCATTGTGGAAACAATTCACGGTGTTTCTTGGCATACAAATGTTATGGATGTTCTCGCTTCATAATCTCTTCATGCTCGTCTAAGTATGCCATTATCTCATAACAGTTGTTTAGTACGAACCAATGCGCTACCTCCATGTCATTTCTGGAAAACGACTCTCCTCGTACAGGATCTCCAAAGGGTTGTGCGCTTTGGGAAAAAACAGAGAGTTTCTCATTTCTCACTCCTCCATCATTATTGCGCTGAGGACGATTGAAAGCCTTCTTCACATCTTTTAAATACATTCCACAGAAAGAAAGCGACTCATATTGAACCCAAGTATCTATAATTGATCCTTCCAGCTTCGCCCTGTTGCGTACACTTTTTTTCAACTCTCCGAGAAGCCTGCCAAAATAAAACGATACGATACAAATTAGCAAGCGTGGGATAATGATGCATAAACAAATGATGAGGATTATATACTTTTCTATTGGATACATCCAGCAAGCAATGCCTCTTTTGGCAAGTGAACCATCATGTGGATCATACTTGTGAAAAAGGTTGGAGGGAATATCATCTCAAACTTGCATAGGACTTGGACAATGTCATGGCGCAACTGATTAATGTCTGTCTTTCGCAACGTTTTTGCCGTCAGTTGGGAAAAAAATCTAGACAACAACATGATTGGCTTTACTACATCTTCCGGCAACATGTGTCGAATACCCATAGGAAGTAGGCGTTGCATAAACACATGGCAGTCATGGCTCTTTAGTCCAGCAAATTTACCCCCGTCAATATTCACGCAACGCGCGATATTAGAAGCATACCCATCGGGAAACTTTATAGACGATACAAACTTTAGAAACTCTTTTTTGTCATTCGGTTTCATGGAAAAAAAAATGCAAGATCCCTTCTAGCTTTATCACTGTCCTTGTTCATCCATAAACCCCTTCGTATGCCCATTTTTTCCAAATCAAGACGAGCTTTGATCGTGTCCTTTGTCTTGCCCTCAATATCTAGAATCATGCCCGTCAATGTATCAAAGACATTTTTCTCAACATGCATAACGTCGAGATTGTACCTCAATTTTAGTTTCGACCAATATGGGAGCTCAAAAAACATAGGCTTGTGCGTCCAGTTCATATGTGTAGAAGGTCTAGCCCGAATAACTGTTTTTCCAAATGGAGCAAAATCCAAATGGTTAAGCTGTTCCAAGATCTAATAACCTGACCATTCTCTAGGTCTGAGGCGATACTCTGTGTTCCCGTGGAACTCTTTATCCTTTTCCCGCCACTCGTGGTCCCATGACCAAGGTAATAAACTTTTCCAGCTTGCCAACCAGAAGTCACATCTTCCTTGCATACAAGGGATGCCATATAACCCTTTGTGCTCCACCTAGAAACCATTGCATATGCGGGAAAATCATTCACAATCCACATAATTGCTGCCTGCAAAGTGAACATCTTCCCAGTGGATTTATCGTATGTGCACACACCATTTGTCCATAAATCCTTGAGCTCATCAACCAACGGCCTTAAGTAAACATCGATTGGCCTGCCAGGATCCTCAGTTATCAAAACAGTCATCATCATTTATTCTCTTTTCATGCATTTCCAAGGTGGCAAATTATATGAGAATATGAAAATCGGCCAAGTGCTGTGGTGTTGGTTTAGAACCATGTACGGATTGAATCCGTCAGTGGCAAGTCCCAATCTAACATTTCGGGGATCAGCAGCAAACTCGGGGAACGTTCGATCTAACTCTTTCCATGCCTCCCCATCTGCAGGATGCCGCATCACATCGTCATCTACCTGTTTTTCCTTAGGCCATCTCATGTCTGTGGCAGTATGCGTCGACATATACAATCATTGCAACCTAGGTTTCAGGGGTAGATAACGCATGACTTTTTGTGGGATCTTAGTCATTCTATTATGAGATGTCATCTTGAACCTCGACTCGTTGCATATAGGGCATGTATCCAATGTTTCATACTCTTTGTAGAATAAAATACAATTGTTTTTGCAAGAGTGAATTTTTTCATAACCCAATCCAAGACCATTCAACACCTTTTGCGTGTGTCTATGGTCTTTCGGCAAATAATTATTTTTGCAAGCGTGAATTTTTTCATAACCCAATTGAAACACAGGTTCGACGTACGATACTTTATTTTTCCGTGCATAAGCTCCACAATGGCTGTGAGAACGGAAAAGCTCTCGCACCCCGGGTATAACTCTTGGTTGACATTTTTTAATAGTTTCTCATATTGTTCGAACTCTGCACTGTCCATTGATGTAGGCACGTCATCTTCCTCTTCCTGAT
The DNA here is from genome assembly GCF_965620075.1 of Prunus avium. Classification (NCBI taxonomy): domain Eukaryota; kingdom Viridiplantae; phylum Streptophyta; class Magnoliopsida; order Rosales; family Rosaceae; genus Prunus; species Prunus avium. The sequence goes on along the minus strand of NC_142285.1, from coordinate 619,974 downwards.
TGATGTTGGTCGATGCAAATGGAAAAGCATCATTTATAATATTCATGACTTGTTCATTAGAATCCACAATATGTTCAACATTGTCCACTCTTGTGGCCCTTGAAGACAAAGCATTGTCTAATTGTTCCCCGTGATGGTTCCAAGTGCTATATGTCTTAATCATTCCATTCCTTACTAAATGAAATCGAACATTTTCAATTGTCTCTCACAACGTGTTATTACACCTCCTACAAAGACACTGGATTCTAGTTGCACCCGGGTTGTGTGTACGTGCAAAGTCCATAAAATCCTTGATTCCATCCAAGTATTCTTCTGCGCACCTATTCGGGTTATGTATCCACCTCCTGCTCATAATTCTTAGAACCACAATCACAATACAGCAATTATGTTGTATTCTTACAAAATCATAATGTCACCTTATGCCTCCGGTAAGGGCCCTATCCCATTCGGGTATGCATAGTTATGTCACGTAATTTACGACTACATAAGATTAGATTTTGACATGGATGAATTTCGGTAGAATCTCGATACAGTTCTTGAGGTGTACCGTAGGTATAAAATACCTATGTACCACCCGAAAAACGTACAGAGATGACACCGAAATCTCTACAACCAAAACCTAATCCTGTAGCCGTAAATTATGTGACATGACTATGCATTCCCAAACTGTCCAAATAATGGGACAATTTGAGAATTAATTGGACCGCAGTCATGCTTTCACATCCATGCGCGAAATTCAACTAACCTCGAACGGGAAACTAAGTTTTACTATTAAAAAAAAAAAAAGTACGAAGTTAATTTCAATTAACTTCGTACATCACAACACATTGTTCTACAACGTACATAATTTAACAACATAATATAAATATAATTTCACAAAATAATATAAACATAACAAACTAAGTTTAACATAATGTAATTAATTATATATTTTTAAAATATAAAACGAAGAAAATACCTTCCCAAACGTTCTCCACCAATCGTTAATCACATATAATATCCCTAGACAACAAAATTAATGGCGTTAGTATGAATTTACATTAATACTTTTACACTAACAACAAAAAATACTTACCCAACGAACATAGCAGAGGCAGAGGTAGTTCAATTCATGAAGGAAAAGAAATTTATCAGTTTAGTTGAGCAAATACCGTTCGAGAGAGAGGGAAAGAGAGGCAGAGGCAAGTTGCAATTTTTTTGCAGTTTGCCTCTGCAATGGCAGAATCCCAATGAAGTGCTGGACAAATGCTTTTGCGTGACGAACCCGCCTTCGTTGCTAAACATTTCATCGTGTTAATGCTTACTATCGTCGCGCAAAAGACAATTTTTCAGCGCACATGAAGGTGCTGCCATCCAACTTTGCGCGACGACATAAAGATTTTTCGTCGCAAAAGGTTATCGTCGCGCAAAAGACAATTTCGACGTGCACGAACGTGTCGACATCCAACTTAACGCAACTACAAAAATAATTCGTCACGCAAGTATTTGGCACCAAATACAATAAACCCGTGTTTTTCTTACGTGATGATAACATGGGTTGTCGCGCAAAGACCTCTTGCGCGATAATGGCTGTCGTCGCGCAAGGTTTGCTGCCAACAAAATAGCCCCGCGTTTTTCTTCTTTACTTTACGCAATGATAACACCTGTTGTCGTGCTAAGTGTTCTTGCGTGATGAAAAATGAAATAGCCTTGCCTTTTTCATCGCGCAAGTTTTTGCTGCGAAATAAAATAGCCCCGCCTTTTTCTTCCTAACTTTAAGCGACAACAACACCTATTGTCGGGCTAAGTGTTCTTGAGCGACGAAAAATGCCGTTGTGCAAGTTTAGAAATATAAAATTATTATCCGCGGTAGTTTGCGCTACGAATACGTTTATGCGTCGCGCAAATATTTCTTATGCGACGATTTTTTGTTTGGCGCGCAAAATATCATCGCTTAAATAAAAAAACGTAGTATTGTTGGAATCCATATTGAATCAAAACTAATAGTCATAATTGAATAACATATGTGGTCCTGCTTTGACGCCCTTACTAAGAGATTACATTGGTTCAGTTTTGTAGAGTTATAGTTGAAAAGATTTAATGGTTTGTTGGGTTTCTCTCTTTGGAGCGAAAAACATGCCTTGAATAAAAGGCAAGGAATCCATATTGAATCAAAACTAATAGTTATAATTGAATAACATATGTAGTCATGCTTTGACGTCCTTACTAAAAGATTACATTGGTTCAGTTTTGTAGAGTTATAGTTGAAAAGAATTAATGGTTTGTTGGGTTTCTCTCTTTGGAGAGAAAAACATGCCTTGAATAAAAGGCAAGGAATCCATATTGAATGAAAACTAATAGTCATAATTGAATGACATATGTGGTCCTGCTTTGACGTCCTTACTAAGATATTACATTGGTTCAGTTTTGTAGAGTTATAGTTGAAAAGAATTAATGGTTTGTTGGGTTTCTCTCTTTGTAGAGAAAACATGCCTTGAATAAAAGGCAAGGAATCCATATTGAATCAAAACTAATAGTTATAATTGAATAACATATGTGGTCCTGCTTTGACGTCCTTACTAAGAGATTACATTGGTTCAGTTTTGTAGAGTTATAGTTGAAAAGAATTAATGGTTTGTTGGGTTTCTTTCCGTGTAGAGAAAAACATGCCTTGAATAAAAGGCAATGAATCCATATTGAATGAAAACTAATAGTCATAATTGAATAACATATGTGGTCCTGCTTTGACGTCCTTACTAAGAGATTACATTGGTTCAGTTTTGTAGAGTTATAGTTGAAAAGAATTAATGGTTTGTTGGGTTTCTTTCCGTGTAGAGAAAAACATGCCTTGAATAAAAGGCAATGAATCCATATTGAATGAAAACTAATAGTCATAATTGAATAACATATGTGGTCCTGCTTTGACGTCCTTACTAAGAGATTACATTGGTTCAGTTTTGTAGAGTTATAGTTGAAAAGAATTAATGGTTTGTTGGGTTTCTCTCTTTGTAGAGAAAAACGTGCCTTGAATAAAAGGCAAGGAATCCATATTGAATCAAAACTAATAGTTATAATTGAATAACATATGTGGTCATACTTTGACGTCCTTACTAAGAGATTACATTGGTTCAGTTTTGTAGAGTTATGGTTGAAAAGAATTAATGGTTTGTTAGGTTTCTCTCTGTGTAGAGAAAAACATGCCTTGAATAAAAGGCAAGGAATCCATATTGAATGAAAACTAATAGTCATAATTGAATAACATATGTGGTCCTGCTTTGACGTCCTTACTAAGAGATTACATTGGTTCAGTTTTGTAGAGTTATAGTTGGAAAGAATTAATGGTTTGTTGGGTTTCTCTCTTTGTAGAGAAAAACATGCCTTGAATAAAAGGCAAGGAATCCATATTGAATCAAAACTAATAGTCATAATTGAATAATATATGTGGTTCTGCTTTGACGTCTTTACTAAGAGATTACATTGGTTCAGTTTTGTAGAGTTATAGTTGAAAAGAATTAATTGTTTGTTGGGTTTCTCTCTTTGTAGAAAAACAAGCCTTGAATAAAAGGCAAGCTCTTTCTTCTCAAAGTTACAGCTTTCAACATATTGTTTTTTGAGCACATTGAATTTTTCATGGGAAAGCTGCTGTGCATATATTTGAGATAAATCATCAAGTGTTCCATGTTTACTTGGGGATTTATCAAACACTTTCATCATTCATATTGTATTCATATGCATGTCGGTGACTCATACGGTTGAAGGCACCAAGACTGTGATGGCGGTTTTCCTCCGGCAAGTTTGAAGCAATCGTGACCAGTATTGCGTTCAACATAAGGAGTGTCAAAGATCATCCCATGACAGAAGTTGAGTTACGAAGAAGTCGGTAAATATTATCTAGAATATGTCTAGGATAAGTGTGTGAGTACTTCTTGTAATCATCGTTCTATAGTGGATTTGTGTTGGACTAAGTGCCCGTTTGGCATTGCTTATTTGGGGTGATAAGTGATTTTTAAAAAAATTTGGGAAGCCCAACCCGTTTGGTAAACTGTGAGAAAATCACTTATTGTTAAAAATTACTGTGAGAGAAAGCTATAAGGGAAAGCAGCTAATGAGGTGCTGTCATTTTCTGATTATGCAGAAATCAGTTTCGAAGAGGCGTTGGGTTTAATGATTATGCAGCAATTCTTTTTTGATTTTGTTGAAATCAATATCAACAACACTTTTAACAAAAATTTTACCAAACGCCAAACTGCTTTCTCTTATAGTTGATTTCTCTCACAGCAAATCTAACAGCGATTATTTTCACAGCACAGCAATGCCAAACTGGCCTTAAGGAGTCCTGTGGATTTTCCCCAGTGGTGGGGTTTTACCACGTAAAATAATTCTCTGTGTGTTCTTTTATTTTATGCCCAACACGTTTCAAGATTGATAAGCCATACCAATCCTGCTACCGAAGTTTATTTTTTGTTTATTGATTATAATCTTAAATTGGCCTATTCACCACCCTCTAGGCATTTTTAGTCATCCTGCAGGTATTTTCATATAGGTTCTGTTCTGCCACTTGTGTGGTGGAACATGTACCCATGTTTCTCTGGACTAAGTGTCATACTGAAAATGTATACTTTTTTTCTGCATATCTCAATTGTTGGCTAAGAAAATAATCTCTCTATTTATATAGGAGATGGTGCTGGCATGTGAGGTATGATTCTTCATCCTTGGCCTCTTTTCCTTCTGTGGTTACAAAAATGAGTGTAGGAAGCCTTTTCTGTTCCTTTCTTTGTGCTTGGTTTATGGTTTGCTTGTCTTGATTGAGTTGGCAGACTTCTTTCATAGAAACATACCTTTTTGACAAACAACGGTAAAAAATTCAACAAGTGTAGAATTTTCTATGTTGGCAAGGAGACGTAAGTACGTGTTTTGAAAAACCATGACACCCGGCCTAAATGTCTAGTCTTTTTAACTTCACTACCTGCAAACAAATGGACCCTAAGAGCACTTCCATTGCTGAGGTGGAGCCCTGGCAAGAGGGACCCCAAGCAACAAATGGCAGCTCCAGCGCGAGAGTTCCAACCTGGGTGTTAGTACAAAAATTGTATTGGCATTTCCTAGACTTTAGCATAGGTTGAGAATTAGTGTGTGAAGGATTGTTTACTGGGCGTCTTGGCGCAACACATTGAATCCCATACTTTCGAGGCATGACTTGACCGATATGAGAAACTTGATTTAAGGTAAATCATGACATAATCATGCATTCACAATAGGATTCCTAGTTGAAGTTATTTTCAATGCCATTGTGATTTAAGTTCAAATATTAACGTTTCCTGTAGTAGCGTGCACTAGGTTCATCTCCTAATTAACTTGTTTTAGGAGATAATTGTCTCTTCATAAAAGTGGCTGTTTGGTGTCATCACTTAGAGTCCATATTGAATCAAAACTAATATTCATAATTAAATAGTATTTTGTCTTCTGTTTTGGCATCCTGACTAAGAGACCATACTGAATCAAGTTTGAGAGTCATAGAATAGAATTAGTGGTCTCTTTTGTTTCTCTCTTTCTAGAGAAAACCTGCCTTGAATAAAACTGGTGTCTTTTCTTTTCAAACGGCAAGCTTTCAACGTATTGGTTTTTGAGCATATTGAATGTTTAAGAGAAAGCTGCTGTGCATTTTTTTTCAGATAAGTCATCAAGTGTTCCTTGTTTGCTTGGTGATTTATGAAATCCTTTCATCATTCATATTGCATTCATATGCATGTCGATGACTCATATGGTTGAGGGCACCAAGACTGTTGTGGCGTTTATCCTTCAGTGAGCTTGAAGCAATCGCGATCAGTATTGCGTTCAACATAAGGAGTGTCGAAGATCATCCCGTGACAGAAGTTGAGCTACGAAGAAGTCGGTAAACTTTATCTAGATTGCATCTCGGATAAGTGTGTGAGTACTTGTAATCTTCATTCTATAGTGGATTTGTTTTGGACTAAGGAGTCCTATGGATTTTCCCCAAAGGTGGGGTTTTACCACGTAAAATAAATATCCGCGTATTCTTTTACTTTAAGTTCTGCACACTTTAGGATTGATAAGCCATATCAATCCTGCTTTGAAAATCTATTTTTATTTATTGTTGTTGAGGCCCAAAAAAGTCACTAGAAACCCAAAGAAATTTAAAGCCCAATATAACATATAATGTTGGTCATGCGTTAATCCAAGCTGTATTTTGGGAATTAATTTATTAAATAAATATAGAAATAGTGCACATGCCATGCCAATCCAATAATACATTTTTCCTATGCCAATCACCTACCAAGCTCACATGAACCCAAGTCATGTGGTTTACGGAGCTTGCACGAGGGATAGTGGTGTGGAAGGTTATGGAAGTCCACAAGGCCCACGGAAGCTTTTGGATAATGGAGACTTTAGGCTAGCTACTTGGGAGCACCAAAGTCCAAGCCCATTACTTGGAGTTCTCCAATGTGGGTGAGCAAATGAGATATTCCTCAAGCACTCCCTATTACCCACTGGAAACAAGCCAATTCCGACACTTCCTTTTACCCATAGAAAATAGTCATTTTCCAATGCCTAGCTTTACCTATTGGAAATGAAAATGTCCCAATGCTCCCTTTTACCTGTTGGAAATAGACTAGCTCCAACACTTCCTTTTACCTATTGGAAACCAAAGAGAGCCTTCACTTTCTATAAATTGGGAGTTATTGCCTAGGCAAAATAAACCCCTCTTGGTTGCTGCAAGCTTCTCAGCAACCATGAGAACTCACCCTTTCTTCAGCTGCTGCAAGCATTCCAACAGCCATCACAGCCATCAACCTCAATCTCTTGGTTGCTCAAGCACCCCATCACCATCAGACCACCTTCCTTCCTCCCTTCGGCTGCTACAAGCATTCCAACAGCTATCCCAGCCATTCCTCAGCTATCACAACCATTTCTTATATTTTCTCATCCTTGAAATCCTCCATTTTCCCTATAAAGCCTCACCAAGCATAACTCCAAGCTTTTTCTTCCTCCTCATACCCTTCCAAGCTATAAACATCATAGCCTTCAAGCCTCACACTTTTCCTTCTTTCCTCCCACCTCTAGAACTCATCAATCTCTCTAGAATCATATTCACAAACACCATAGCCTTCAAAGTCTTAAGCCTTTCTTTTCTCAGCCATGCTCTTTGAAACCCCATTCATTGGACTGCTATAAGCATCCCAACAACCATCAGAGCTAACCAATCAAACCACCATAGCAATAGCTTCAAACAATAAATTCTTAACACCCAAACTCAAGCATATCAAACACCAAGCCAAGCACAAGCATTCTCATTTGCTAAACTTGTGGGTCTTTTGCTCCCATACACCAAGCTCTCCTGCCAAGCTCATATAATCTCAGATCAACATTAGCAAGTTATCTTTAACCATCCATAATACGACCAATCACAACTGATGATAGGAAAAGCACAACTGGAGGATGCTTTTACATAGGCAACAACCTTGTCTCCTGGTTTAACAAGAAGCAAAATTGCGTCTCTCTTTCCACTGCTAAAGCTGAATACATAGATGCTGGAAGATGTTGCACACAGTTGTTATGGATGAAACAAATGCTCAATGACTATGGCAGTTAGCAAGGTAAAATGGTAATGTTTTTTGATAACATGAGTGCAATTAATATCTCTAAAAATCCAGTTCAACACTCTCGCACAAAACATATTGATATTCGTAACCATTTTATTCGTGAATTAGTGGAAGATAATGTGCTCTCACTTGAATTTATCTTTACTGAAAAATAATTAGCTGATATTTTTACCGAACCTCTAGACAATCTATGGTTTGAAACCCTTAGATAGTCTTTAGGTATCTGTGCTCTAGATTAATTAAGTATCTATTGCATGCCAAAGCCTCTTCCATGTTTTATGATATTTATTTTACTTTCTGTTTCTATAAATCTGTCTAGCTCATGCAAGGATTATTAAGTTGTATCAATCCTATAACTGCATGAACGTATTTGATGATCTTAGATTAGGCTCTAGCACTGCATTATCTTGAGAAGACAGACTCTTAGCTTCAGGCAAAGGTTTCCATTGTCTTGGTGCATGATAAACTTCATTAAATGATCTATCCATCTAGTTTTTTTTTTTTTACATTTGCACACACACACACACACACACACTCTTTTCTTTGAAGTACCTTGATATCTCCTTTCATGCACTTGTCTCTCTTTTGATTGCCGTCACACTATTGTACGTAAGCTCTTGATATGTTTAAACAGAAACAAAAAAAAGGTGGTGACTTATTATTGCTCAGTAACCGGGCCTCTTGTCTAACCAACATTGAGGTTCGAGTCAACAAGCTGTGATGGTTTGCTATCCTTGCTTATCTTTGGAGCCTTCATGATTTGGATAAGTATTTCCTCGGGGTGCCTCATCACCCAATTTCTTACGGTCATCTGACTTGAGCACACTGATTGACTATCCGTTACATGGATCATGTTGAAAGCTCAATAAAGTGAGCCACCAAATAAGTAAATAAAAATTAAATATGATTCAATTCACAAATAAACTGATCATCATATACTTACTATGCACTCAGTGGATGTGCTATATTAGGTCGGATCAGTCTTGGGTGGACATATTCTAGTCAAACAATATGGGTAGAATATTTTCAGGTTGTATTTCATTCTCCAAAAGGATGTATTTATAATACAAGGTTACAAACCCTAGTAGGGTTATACTAGGAAATAAGATAAAGTCTTAATTACATAATATCTATACAAAAAGGAAATAAATAGAATCCTAATATTCTAGGAAATAAATCTCCTAATTATACTAGGATCTCGCTAACACTCCCCCTCAAGTTGGAGCAAAGATGTCGCGCATGCTCAACTAGTCAAGCGAGTTGAGGAAGATACTGGTAGAAACAGCTTTTGTAAGGACATCGGCTAACTAATACTCACAATTGATGAACGGGAATGAAACAATCTTCGCATCCAACTTCTCTTTAATGAAATTTGATCAACCTTCACATGCTTTGTGCGATCATGTTGCACCGGGTTATGGGCAATTGCAATTGCATCCTTATTATCACAATATAAATCCACAGATTTCTATGGCCCAAAACCAAGATCTCTCAACAATCTCCTCAACCATAGTAACTCACATATGCCTTGAGCTATCCCACGATACTCAGCCTCAGCACTAGATCGAGACATCACCTTTTGTTTTTTACTTCTCCAAGTAACAAGGTTACCACCGATAAACATGAAATGCCCAGACGTAGAATGCCTATTAGTGGATGACCTAGCCCAATCAGCATATGTATACCCTTCCACATCTGTATGACCATATTTGGAAAACAGCAACCCCTTGCCAGGAGTTACTTTCAGATACCTTAAAACCCGAGTCACAACCCCCATATGATCTTTTTTGAGGCCCAAAAAATTCACGGTTCGGCCCAAATAAATTATTGGCCCAATGCAATACCTTATCGAGAGGAAACCTGATTTGGGCATGCGAAAGTTCATCATATGCGCTTGCACACATGCCACGCCAAGCAAATAAACAACACGCCATGCTACAAGCTTAAGTGGGCCCAAGCCACGCAAGATGCCTGGGGCTTGCTTGAGTGGGTTGTGGTATGGATGGTAATAAGTTGACATGAGGCCCATTGATGGGTCAAGAAATGGAAGTCCCGGGGTTGCTTGGGAGCCTCGGAACTCAGGCCCATTTCTTAGGCCCAAACATTTGGGTGAGCACAAAGAGAAAATATCCCAACCAAAAAAGCCCATTAGCTTAACCAAATTAGCCCAACACCTCAACAAAGAATAGGCCAACACTTATTGAGGTTAGCCCATTTATTTTGACAAACTAACCCATCACCTTAGAGAGGCCCAAGTAACCAAGGAAAATATCTGCCATCTCTCCAGCACTTAGCTGGAAACAAAAACAACGAGAAAACCAAAGCTACCCATGTGAGTGGACTGCTGGGAGCCTCCAGCACATGGCCAAAGACAAATCCCAACACAAGCCATCCAAAAACCAAAGGATACTTGAGCAAAACACCCTTCAAACTAGTGTACATACCCATTTCTTTCCCCCATCAGACCTGGCCATAAAAAAAAAGGAAGAAAGGAAAGGAAGGAGATGGCTGAAAATGAGAGTTTTGAGGTAGCTGCGGGAAAGGGTTTTGAGCTCCCAAAAATCCCTGATTTTGTGGGATTGGGTAGAGTGGATTTCACCAAAATAGGATGATTGAAGGGATGAGGGGAGAAAGGAAGGGAAAAACTTGGCCAAATTAGATAGAAGCCATTAGGGTTTCTTGAAAAATGGTAGTTTCCAGCGCCTATAAAAAGGGGCATTTCCTACCCATCATGACAACAGACAACCAGAGAGCAAGCTTCCTCTCTTGCATGCAAAACCTAGCAATTTTCGTGCTTAGTTCATCTCCTCCCTCAGCTTTCCCCTTTGTCATGCTATTCTGACATTTGACAGAGTCACTGTCGAGCTGCCGGAAATAGCGCCCAAGCCATCTTTTCCTTTCCTTCCCTCCTTTCTCAGCCAAACCTCTTTGCAAACTCTCCATCTCCTACCTTAATACCCCTTTTTCTCCCAAGAACACTCAATTTTCTCTTCGGTGCTAAACTCATGTCGATTTTGCTCCCATGCCACAAGCTTCTCATGCTAAGCCAATAATTTATCTGTAAGCAGCCATTCTTTTCGTTGGTGAAGGTAACCAAGGTGTTTCCTAAGGCTTTACAACCCTTTCGAAGCATTTTGGGGCCTGATCTCTGAACTCAGACTCAAGGGGCAATTTCATCAATTTTTCTATTTACGGCAGCCCAGGCCCGTAGTAGCTGCCGGAAGAAAAAAAGCCCCTACATAAATTTGCGACTCTGCTGGGGATCAGGCCGTTATGTTCACCAACGCCTCCGAAGAAGAAGGCTAGAAGCAAAAAAAAATCAGAGAGAATAAAGAGATAAGAACATTCCCTCTTTCTTTTTCTTTTTTTCCTTTTGTTGGCTATCTACTTTGCAGAACAAGCATAACATGGGTGACTGACATGTGCTTTTTTTTCTTGTGTCTTAGATCTCCGTTCTCAAGCAAAACAGATCTTGTACAAGGGCTGGGGGCTTAGGCAAATCCGTCATTCATGCCATTGAAGCGAACTACTGTTGTGTAGATACAACTGCACCAAAATGGATTCAGTTGCATCCTCAACTTGTGATACTCGCAAGTGCACGAGCCGTTCGGTAGTATAGCGTGTGTAAGTGCGAGGTCGATCCCACGAGGATTGGTGATTGAATGATCCAATTCATTTCTCCTACACAAAACAGAAATGAAAAAGAAAGGAAATAAATAAAACAAGCAAGAAAGAAAATAACTAACTCAAGTAGATAAGTTCCCAAGTTCAATTAGATTAACGGATTGATTCTAGCTAATGTATGATTAAGCCATGGTGTTTGGTCATAACCTTGTGTTCCTAATTCCCTAATTTGATCATTTGTTGTCTAACCTAAAATTAAGCATTAGGAACCCATTAAGCATAGAAGAACAATTTAAACAACCAAGCATGTATCTAATCCCTGTTGTCGAATGTCCATACATACTCTTCCTATTCATAGTTCAATTCGAATTAAAGCATGGTGTCTACTCTTAATTCAAACCAAGATAGCTAACATGCAAGCCTAAATGGTGATCAATCATTCAAACTAGCATATTAACTTATAAGCATAATGAATAAGAACAAAAACCATAATTGAAACTTGGAAACTAATTCAACTTGAAAACTTAAGAAAAGAATTTACATTACAAAGAAAAATAAATTACAACTAAGAAGCAAAAGGAAAGCTAGAATTGAGAACTAGAAAGCAAAATTAAGAGAATTTGAGGGAGAGAAGGGAAGGGAGCTCTAGAGAAGTGTTTGAGAGCTCCCCCCCTTGGGGTGTGTTTACAAGCTTAGAGAACTTCCCTATTTATAGGCCTAGGGGAAGTGAAAATCTGAATTCAATATGGCTAATGCATACAACACTTGTTTTATAAAATCTGAAATGGTTGATGCACTTGTATTAGAAAATCTAAATTGGGTGATGCACTTGTATTAGAAAATCTTGAATTGGTTGATGCACTTCACCAATAGATCCCACCAGCAGCCCTAGCTCATCTTCATGTCACCATGACCAAGCTTCCAACCAGAAATGATAGCTCATACCTAGCTCACCATGACCAAGCATCCAACCAGCACATGCTGAGGTCAGCATGACCAGCAACTTCAAGGGCTTACAACTTGGGCTTCTCTTAATCACATTAGGACTTTAAGCACTCAAAATTGAAGTTCAGAATGTCTTCTTTCCAGCCATATGTTATTTGGGCCAATCCAAGGTCGGAGGAAGAAGTTAAGGCCGAAACAAATTGCTAACTCATTTTCCGCACTGATAAGATCCATCCTGAGCATGGTTCTGTGTTTGCTAGGTAACGGACTCCAGATTTATCCAATGGGGCTGAATTTTGGATATGTTATAGTACACACCAATTGGAACAACGTTCATGAAGAATGTGGCCTCATTCGAGCTATGTAGGTTGTTGAAACAAAGCTTGCAATATGACCTACGGAACTGGACTGGCAGGGAGCCAAAATGAGTTTGTCTTTAAGCTCTTCATCCATTCATCCAAATTAGGCCTTAACATGCTTGAATTGCATGAATTATGCTCTCTAAAGCCATCATTATTACCTAAAGCTCAATGAACTGAAAGATAAACACAAAAAGGATTAAAAGCACAAGTTTAACTCAAAAACATAACCAAATCATAAGCTAGAATGGTACAAAATGATATATAATTATGAACCGATCAACTACACATGCAAACTCCAAAATACTTGGGGGCTTCTTGCCAAGCAAATCTGCAAAAAAAAAAAAAAAGGGGAGTCAAAATTCAGTTCCAAATGACTTGGGGCCTTCCTGCCAATTGAAAAAAAAAATAGTCAAGCACAAGCACTTCAAAGTTTCTCATGCTAAACCAAGCTATGCCTCGGTTCCGAGAGCTGTGATTCAACATTATTCACATCGTCAACCAAGTCCAAACTATATACATTCATTCATCACTGTTTCCACCACTTGCCTTATTTTCAAACCTTCTTAGCCTCTACCCGATTTCAATCCATCCTTACAACAATTAAACAACCTCATTGCACCTCTAAAAGAACACTTGAGGTGACTTCAACGACTAGCTTGTTCTTCTCATGCTTTGGAACCTCTAAATCAAGTCTTTAAAAAAGATACAGATGCTGGAGAGGTATTCGTGAAAAAAAAAAAAAAAAAAACATAGGTGCCAGAAGCATATTTTCTTACATTCTTCCAGCTCCTACTCTACAAGCAAAGAATTTCTGGCACTTGCTTTATTTCAAATCTTCTTAGCCCCTGCCCTATTTCAAACATCATGCTAGTGTATATGCTCCTTAACCCCCAAAGCTCAATTTATCCTTGCAACAATTCAACAAACTCATTACATTTGTGAAAGTAACCAAAAACTCACCTTTATTCTAGCAAGTTCCCAGCAAATCAGTAAGAAGATGGCATTCCTCATGCTTTGAACCTCTCAATCAAGCCTGAAAAGGAAACAAGAGAGTACATTCACCAGATCAGGTGCCGGAAGGGAACTCATATACAGAAATGGGGTGCCGGAAGCATAATCACTATTGAAGCATAATTTTTTTCCAAAGACAAGTTGCAAGCAACCAAAGCTCACTTTCATGCTATCAAAATCCTACAAAATTAGACTTCTCATGCTTTCTCATGCTCTGGAGCTTCTAAACAAGAGAATATGTTAGCCAAAATCAAACGCTGGAAAGGTACTCATACACAAAAGGAGGCGCTAGAAGCATAATTTTCTCAAAGTGCAAGCAAACTCATCTATCAAGCATTTGACAAAATTCACAGGGCATGATACCAATCCACATGCCAAGAAATTTCATTTCATTCAAGCATTCCAAGCAATTCGGGCATTTCAAGAAAATTGAAGAATTCATGCTCTTACGACAATACCTTTCAACATCATGCTCTCACGACAATATTGCTCAAGGACATGCTCTAGCAATACTCAGATTAGCACTCAATGCCAACAGAAAAGACATGCCAAATTCTCAACAAAAAGCAGCAGGCCAAGCAAAACTTATACACAAGCTTTCCCACCATTCTAGCTAGAACATCCCACCTTTGAAAAATCACTGGAAATCAAGCTTACAACCAACAAGTCCCAAACTTTCCAGATTAGAACTAGACATATCAAGCTTCGTTTTCCCAAAATTTCGTTGCATTTCGAGCTAGGGAAGCATGTCAAACATATTCCTAAAACAGCCTATGCTGCAGGAACTGCACAGTTCCAGCAGCTTAACCCTTACTTTGAAATTCCACCGAAAATTCATTTTTTCTTCAAGTGATGCAAGACCAATTCCAACATAACCTTTGAGAAGTCCATTTTTATGTCTCAAAACCTCCAACTCAGATTCGAAAAGAAACATTTCAAAAGTTCAAAAAACAGCCAACAAACTACTTTGAGATATTTTGACAAACACTTGGCATGCATACCCAAGTGAGCTTGTATGACTCTTGTTTATCACCAAGCTAGGATCCTAAATCAAAAGCTCAACCTCAGAATTAGATTTATAGTTCACAAATGTTGGGAAATACAGAGGAACTCAAGCATTCAAGCATAGAAAACAAGCATGCAACAAAGGTATCAACATCAACTCATGAACATGCTTCAGAAAAATGAAGGCAGAGAGCACTAGAATGGGTGGATGATCCTCAATTTTGGATATGTTATAAACAACATAATTTCGAGCAAATTTTATGAAGGAAGCGCAATCATCCAAGCATCATAAGTTAAAGACATATGCAGAAGCAGAATCTGCATAAACTCACCAGCCATGGATGAATGCAGAAGTTGCAGACCCACTTTGAGGTATCATAAAAATTCAAAAAAGCCTACAAATTTTACAAGCTGTAGTACTCGAGCAGATGAACAACTTTCATCAAGGAAGTTTTCTGATCCGAGCTTTCGAAATATGACTTATGTACTGATGCATAGTACCCACGGGTTTGAATCTTGAAGAGGGAAGGAGTTGAAGGAGAAGAAGAAAAATGAGGGGCACGGGTGCTGAGATAAAGAAGAAGAAGAAAGAAGAGTGAGAGAAAATCAAAAAATAAAGATGCCATGCCAAATGAAAGCAAAAGAGAGCAGCCACTTGCAAATAAAAAATTCAAAAGGAAGGGGCAATGCAATTTTGCCCACGTGAAGGCCAAGCCGGTCAAGGAGATAACGCGCCCAGCTCTCTTATGCTCTCTCAAGCCCGTATCTCTTCTTCAACCCACCATGCATCAATACAAGCATTTGTGAATCAATTCACACAAACCATGCAACTCAAGCATCTCACTTGGTTCAAACATTTCAAGCAAACCAAACTAGATATCACAATATCAAGCTTTTCAAGCAATACAGTCATCATAAAAATGACAATGTTAGAACTTGGCAGTTCTAGCTGTTGGAAGCACAGAGAAGAAGCCATGCTATCACCATATCATGCCAAATTGTCACCATCGCAACAAAGGGATATCCTAAGTTCACCACGCCATGCAATGACCTAAACAAATACTCAGAAGGCCACGCTGCAATAGTTTTTGCAACTCATGCCAATCAAATCTTTTTCTGATGATTATGGTGCACTTGGCGGCTGAGGAATGAATTCAGTGCAATCACCACCAACAATTCCAAAACCCCAATAACCAAGATTCAAGCCAAGCAAAACATGGAAGATAATGATGCGTTGTACGAGGTGCTTCTGGAAAATAGCACAAGCTCTATATTCATGCTGCCAGAAGAGTGAACCCTCATGCCAGGCCAAGCTATATCTTGATTCAACTCAACCATTAGATTATCCACGTCCTCATTGCAAATCCAAGCTAATCATGCCAAGCCAAGTCACGTTCTTCCAGCACCTATTCCATGCCAAACAAAACATTTTCCAGCACCTGCCCTATTTCAAACATCCTTCCAGCTCATGCCAATGCCAAGCATCCAAGCATACAAGCCCAAGCCAAGCGTACATGCCAATGCCAAGCATCCAAGCATACAAGCCCAAGCCAAGCGTACATGCCAATGCCAAGCATCCAAGCATACAAGCCCAAGCCAAGCGTAAATGCCAATGCCAAACATCCAAGCATACAAGCCCGAGCTAAGCGTACATGCCAATGCCAAACATCCAAGCATTCAAGCCCAAGCCAAGCGTACATGCCAATGCAAAGCATCCAAGCATACAAGCCCGAGCCAAGCGTACATGCCAATGCCAAACATCCAAGCATACAAGCCCAAGCCAAGCGTACATGCCAATGCCAAGCATACAAGCCCGAGCCAAGCATACATGCCAATGCCAAGCATCCAAGCATATGATCTAAAATCAAGCCTCTCTAGTCACTTAAGCAAATAAATCATGCAAGCTATGTTATTTTGAGCTAATCCACCAAGCATTTTCTTCTCTGTCATGCCACAAAATGGGCAAACTCTTGGTAACTCTAGTAAGTGACCTCCAAAATTACAGTGTCTAGGAAATTTCTTTAAGGAAACACCCTCGGTGTTTAAGAAGGATTGGGTTTTAAGCGGGACCATTGCGACCCCTCCAACCTTCTCGGAAAAGACCTGGCTGTAATTTCAGAGACCCTTAACTGGTCGTCCTTGAGTTGCTCCTAAACCCATGCCATGCCACTACAATTTATTTTGGGCTGGAAATTGATTATTCGGACCATTTCAATACACATTCATGGCCCCAATAATCAAGGGGGCTAATGTTGAGGCCCAAAAAATCCACGGTTCAGCCCAAATAAATTATTGGCCCAATGCAATACCTTATCGAGAGGAAACCTGATTTGGGCATGCGAAAGTTCGTCATATGCGCTTGCACACAGGCCACGCCAAGCAAATAAACAACAATACACAGCCCTCAGAGAGCAAGCTTCCTCTCTTGCATGCAAAACCCAGCAATTTTCGTGCTTAGTTCATCTCCTCCCTCAGCTTTCCCCTTTGTCATGCTATTCTGACATTTGACAGAGTCACTGTCGAGCTGCCGGAAATAGCGCCCAAGCCATGTTTTCCTTTCCTTCCCTCCTTTCTCAGCCAAACCTCTTTGCAAACTTTCCATCTCCTACCTTAATACCCCTTTTTCTCCCAAGAACACTCAATTTTCTCTTCGGTGCTAAACTCATGTCGATTTTGCTCCCATGCCACAAGCTTCTCATGCTAAGCCAATAATTTATCTGTAAGCAGCCATTCTTTTCGTTGGTGAAGGTAACCAAGGTGTTTCCTAAGGCTTTACAACCCTTTCGAAGCATTTTGGGGCCTGATCTCTGAACTCAGACTCAAGGGGCAATTTCATCCATTTTGCTATTTACGGCAGCCCAGGCCCGTAGTAGCTGCCGGAAGAAAAAAAGCCCCTATATAAATTGGCGACTCTGCTGGGGATCAGGCCGTTATGTTCACCAACGCCTTTGAAGAAGAAGGCTAGAAGCAAATGCCTGGGGCTTGCTTGAGTCCCGAGGCCCCGTTATGTTCACCAACGCCTCCGAACCGTGTATCATACCCCAGCAGAGTCGCCAATTTATGTAGGGGCTTTTTTTCTTCCGGCAGCTACTACGGGCCTGGGCTGCCGTAAATAGAAAAATGGATGAAATTGCCCCTTGAGTCTGAGTTCAGAGATCAGGCCCCAAAATGCTTCGAAAGGGTTGTAAAGCCTTAGGAAACACCTTGGTTACCTTCACCAACGAAAAGAATGGCTGCTTACAGATAAATTATTGGCTTAGCATGAGAAGCTTGTGGCATGGGAGCAAAATCGACATGAGTTTAGCACCGAAGAGAAAATTGAGTGTTCTTGGGAGAAAAAGGGGTATTAAGGTAGGAGATGGAGAGTTTGCAAAGAGGTTTGGCTGAGAAAGGAGGGAAGGAAAGGAAAAGATGGCTTGGGCGCTATTTCTGGCAGCTCGACAGTGACTCTGTCAAATGTCAGAATAGCATGACAAAGGGGAAAGCTGAGGGAGGAGATGAACTAAGCACGAAAATTGATGGGTTTTGCATGCAAGAGAGGAAGCTTGCTCTCTGGTTGTCTGTTGTCATGATGGGTAGGAAATGCCCCTTTTTATAGGCGCTGGAAACTACCATTTTTCAAGAAACCCTAATGGCTTCTATCTAATTTGGCCAAGTTTTTCCCTTCCTTTCTCTCCTCATCCCTTCAATCATCCTATTTTGGTGAAATCCACTCTACCCAATCCCACAAAATCAGGGATTTTTGGGAGCTCAAGACCCTTTCCCGCAGCTACCTCAAAACTCTCATTTTCAGCCATCTCCTTCCTTTCCTTTCTTCCTTTTTTTTTATGGCCAGGTCTGATGGGGGAAAGAAATGGGTATGTACACTGGTTTGAAGGGTGTTTTGCTCAAGTATCCTTTGGTTTTTGGATGGCTTGTGTTGGGATTTGTCTTTGGCCATGTGCTGGAGGCTCCCAGCAGTCCACTCACATGGGTAGCTTTGGTTTTCTCGTTGTTTTTGTTTCCAGCTAAGTGCTGGAGAGATGGCAGATATTTTCCTTGGTTACTTGGGCCTCTCTAAGGTGATGGGTTAGTTTGTCAAAATAAATGGGCTAACCTCAATAAGTGTTGGCCTATTCTTTGTTGAGGTGTTGGGCTAATTTGGTTAAGCTAATGGGCTTTTTTGGTTGGGATATTTTCTCTTTGTGCTCACCCAAATGTTTGGGCCTAAGAAATGGGCCTGAGTTCCGAGGCTCCCAAGCAACCCCGGGACTTCCATTTCTTGGCCCATCAATGGGCCTCATGTCAACTTATTACCATCCATACCACAACCCACTCAAGCAAGCCCCAGGCATCTTGCGTGGCTTGGGCCCACTTAAGCTTGTAGCATGGCGTGTTGTTTATTTGCTTGGCGTGGCATGCGTGCAAGCGCATATGACGAACTTTCGCATGCCCAAATCAGGTTTCCTCTCGATAAGGTATTGCATTGGGCCAATAATTTATTTGGGCCGAACCGTGGATTTTTTGGGCCTCAACAATCTTCACTAGAAGAATGCATAAACTGACTCACTATACTTACTGCATATGCAATGTCAGGATGGGTATGAGTTAAATAAATCAACTTCCCCACAAGTCATTGATAACGTTCTTTATCAATCGGAACTTGATCAGGATATACTCCCAACTTGTGATTCTGCTCACTAGGGGTATCAATTGGTTTACAATCCAACATCCTAATTTTTGCAAGTAAATCCAAAACATACTTTCTTTGGGATAGAAAGATACCATGTTTAGACCTGGCAACTTTAATCCCAAGAAAGTACTTTAAATCACCCAATGATTTCATCTCAAACTCGGAAGCCAGATACTTCTAAAGACCTTGTATTTCTACCTAATCATCTCCAGTCACAATCATATCATCAACATAAATAATTGAAATTGTCAATTTACCTTTATGATGCTTTAGAAACAAAGTATGATCTGAGTTACTTTGCACATACCCAAATTTCTTTATAGATGTAGCAAATCTTCCAAACCACGCTCTTGGAGATCGCTTCAATCCGTACAAGGATTTCTGCAGCCTACATACAACACTCTCCTTAGAGATCACAAGAATACCAGGAGGAAGATCCATGTAAATCTCTTCCTGGAGGTCACCATGTAGAAATGTATTTTTGACATCAAACTGCAACAAGGGCCAATCGTGGTTAGCAGCAAGGGATAAAAGCACACGCACATTATTGAGCTTTGCCACTGGAGCAAATGTCTCCAAATAATCCACTCCATATGTCTGAGTATACCCTATAGCTACCAATCTAGCCTTGTAACGATCAACGGAACCATCAATCTTATGCTTCAAAGTAAACACCCATTTGCATCCAAATGCCATGTCTTATTCTTGTTCAAGGCATCCATTTCCACATTCATAGCATCTGTCCATTTGGGGCAAGATAGAGCATCCAATAGCTTAGTTGGCATACATTACTAAATAATTGACACAAATATGATGCATATGACTTAGATAAACGATGAGTTGTCACATAATGGCTATTAGGATATTTAGATTTGGCATGTATGTCAGGAGAATATTGTATTTTAGGTTTCCCACGAGTAGTTCATAGGGATAATTGATAAGTAAACATAGATAGATCATCAGAAATCACCTCACTTGACTCAATATCACGATTTGACTGGGGCAATGGCAGGGCTGATGGGGGTCTTGTATCAAACTCGTCTTCGCAAGAAACACAAGGAACAACATTAGTCGACCCAGGCGACCAGTCACAACCTTCTAGGTAACCTGTTTTTCTAGGCAGGTTGTATCAGCATCAGCAATTGACCTAGGCGACCGGTCGTTTCTAGGCAGATTATATTATCTTCTGCTCCAGACATGTGCGACCGGTCACTATCTTCTGGGCGACCGGTCTTTTTCTATTTTACTGAGTCCTCGCTCTTTGTGCTTCTGACTTGGTTTCTTTGTTTTATTTACTTTCTTCGCTTTTGGGCTTTCGTTTGGGTTGGGCTTTCATTTGGTTTGTGCGTTTCTTTGGGTTGGATTTCTGCATGTGTAAGACTGTTGTTAGGGCTTACTGTTTTATTTGTTTCTGTTTGGTTTCGTTTTTGTTTTTGTTTTTGCAACCGTGTTGTAGTTGTTTTTCGTGTTTGTTCTTGTATTTACTTGCTTTATTCCCTTTAATTCTTGTTTTAACGTTGTTGATGCCTGAATTCTTTAACATTGAGGACAATGTTTGTTTCTAAGTTTGGGAAGGGATAGCAAGTCTTTTTCGTTTCACTTAAATTCTTACTTTCTTTTATTTTGTTTTCTTTTCTGTTTTGAGTCTTTTTTGTTCTTAAGTCACTTTCCGGACATATATGATGAGATTGTGATGAATGTTTAAATGACTTGATTGAAAATGCTTTAAAAAAAAAAAATTGTTATTCACTAAATGGCATCGTTCTAGCATGATATGTTTGAAACCCTCTACCCACTTGCCATTTGTTTCATAATTCTCTAGTTGAGGGACTTGCATGATCCAAAGAATTGTATCAAGCATGAATTAGACTTGTATAACCATATAATGTGAGCTTTGAGCCTTGTGCTTCAATTCATGAGTGTTATACACATATTCTTTCTTTTCTTGTCATCTGAGTTGTTGTTTGATCTCATTATTCATTGATTTGGTTGAGCACTTAAAAGTCACTCATTCTTGTGCAATTTGATTACATGACATTTGAGAAATGATATTAAGGCCCTCTTTGGACCGTTTGTGCCTTTCAAGCTAACCCTATGCATGCTTAAGCATGATTTTCCATTGTTAACCACCTTGAGCCTATATGTATGCCTTTTCTTTCAAGTAACCAATTATTACTTCTAGCCTTAGCCTGAAAAACAAGAATTTACCTTTCTAAGGAACTCGTGAGCTTTAATTTAGATGTGTTTTTCATGCTAAGTTTGGGAAGGATTTTAAAAATTTTTAAAAAAAAAAAAAAAAAAAAGAGTACTTCACTCAAAGGGTGAAAGAAAAGAGAAAAGTTGTGGTTAAGTGGCAATGGTTTCAAATTCAATTCCATGTTTCTTGGTTGTTCAAATGGAAGGAAGGAGTATGAATCGTAATTAGTGGAGGTATAAGGCTTTGTGGTCTATTTGATCACCAAAAAAAAAAAAAGAGTGAAAATCTCAAGCGTGATGTTTCAAAGTCTTTTAGTCAACGATTATATGCTCTTACATTGTGAGTTCCTTGGACTTTGTTGTATCCATATCCTTCATTTCTTACTCACCTAGCACCCTTAGCCCCATTACAACCTATAATAAAGACCTAAATTGATCCTAAATGTCATGTGTTTGAATTGCACACTTTCTTCTTATTTTAAGTGTTTAGCATCCTTCTTGAGATCATATTCATGCATGTTTTTCATCTTGCTAATTGTGAGTTAAGTCCCTTATGGTTTAACTCTATTCTCATATTTATTATTGAGTGATGCATTGTAACCCTCTTCCGAGTGATTCATTTGTGAGAGGACAACTTTGGTGAGATTTGAAGTTACATTTGTGCTTGGTATGATTTTTGAAGTTGTGTGAAAACTGAAATTGGAGAATGAGTTTCATTTGGCCATCACACTACAACACTTGAGCATGTTGTGTTCTGAACTTTGCCGCCTTGTGACTAATGTCTAAACTGAGTTTTTCTTGTGAAAACTTTTGAGTCATTTGCATGAGTCGCTCTCTCTTCGGAAAGTGTTCGGAAAGATTTGTTTCGAGTCTTGTTTTAATTTCTGTTTTGCTCGAGGACTAGCAAAAGATAAGTTTGGGAAGTTTGTTCGGTTCATTTTTACACATGATTTTTCATGTTATTCACCCACTATTTTGAGTTAATTCTTGACATTTTATAGCTTTTTACTTCCTTTTTGTGTTTTGTTAGATTTTACCTTGGTTGGAATGAAAATGAGCTAAAAGTGCATTATTGGTTATAAACTTTGTTTTTGTTCATTTTCGTAGGTCAACTTCTTGGCCTGGGATCAACATGCTCTGGTTCTCGGATGAGGTCATGATCTTCATGAGACTTGTTCCAATGGATGTTAACTACAACATATTGAAATTTGAGCTCCATTGGACAAGTATTGCCTATCCAACCAGTCCAGCATGTTACCACAGCTCTGGAAATTCGGAATTGGCCAGCTTTTACCTCCATTGTGTTATCTTGATTATTCTTGTTACCATAACACTTGGTAACAAGAATTTACCTTAGTAGATGAGAAATTTTCTGAAGCATTTGGCATCTTTGTGAGGACAAGGCTTCATCATTTGCAAGGGGACAAGAAGACAATGGGTGAAGACTTTGCATTAGAATACTAAAAGTAAAAGCTGGAAAGGAGGAGAGAGGGAAGCAAAAGGGAATTGCAATCTGAAGTTGGGGAGCCTTTTGAACGTGGGGAATGAAGTCATTCCAATTTTACACAGAGGAGAGCAGATTTTGGAGAGCTTGGAGCTTGGAGAAAGCCAAGGTGCAGCCAAGCTAAGTGGAGAAGAAAGCTTCCACCATTGATGACCTTGAAGCTTTCATCATTTTCTCAAAATCTTTAAACTCTTTCTAATTTTATTTTGAGCTTGTATTTGGAATAAGTATGAGCAACTAAACTCCATAGCTAGGGCTTAGGTTGAAGCCCTAAACATGATTACCTTATTGTTTTGATACTTGAGTGTATGAATTTCTAGATATTGTTGATGAATTCCAATTCACCAAATTAATCTATCCTTGATGTGTGTTTTTCCTTGGTTGGCCATCTTTGAAAGCATGCTTCTTGAGATTGTTGGGATTATGTGTATCTTCATGTTATCCTAAGCAATAAATGGATGAAGTAAGAATCATCCATGTGAATTGGTTTCTTGAATACCTAATGTAAACACCATGCTATTAGGATTCTTGTGATGTTCATATTCTCTTTGAACTTAATGGGTTTTTCTTGTAATTGAATCAAAGTACTAAGCACACCTAGATTCGATTATAGGGAAGGCACAAGTATTGTAGCACTCGTACTGCACTTTACGTACATTAGAGAGAATCAATGCGTCTTGAGCCACTCGTACTGGTCTTGATTGCGAACATCTTCATCAACACGTTTAGAGTTCATCACTTGAGTATTCATGAACTTGGGTAGAATTGTTTAGGGTGGATTCTGAAACCCTAGTGTTTGTTACAATTTGTTTCCACTCTTTGATAATTCATCTCTGCCATTCTCATTAAATTTCAAAGTCCATTTACTTTCATGCAATAGAAATAGGTCACATCAAACAAATCAAAACCCCCCCCCCCCAAATGTGTGTGTGAGTTGCGTGTTTGACACGTTTTGTGTCTTTGTTACTGATTTTATTTGTTTCCGTAATTGTTTTGGACTTTTGGTCCGCTCTGTGTTCTTCCATTTTCTGTGCTGAATCCAACCGTATAAGGAACGTGAATTTTGGACGTATGGTTGGAAAGTTATAGGCAAAACACTGGACAGAGGTTGAAACGAAAAAAACAGAGAAAACGACTCTGCCCAAGAACGACCGGTCGCTAGTGTCTCACGACCGGTCGCTCAGCACACAATTTTGAGGTTTCGACTCTGTTTCAAAACGACCGGTCGCTTTTACCTAACGACCGGTCGCCAGACCAAAAACGACCGGTCGCTCTTACCTCACGACCGGTCGCTGGTCACTGTTCACAGCACATTTCCTTTTTTGTTTTGTTTGTTTCTTTTACATTTCTTTACTTTCTTTTTAGTTTTAAATTTGCATTTGTGCATTGTGGTGTGTTAGTTAAGTGTTCTCTTTGTACTCGAATTAGAACTTATAAGAAACCGACAAGTTCTTCGTGGGATCGACCCCGTACTTACACAATCTATACTTCGATAGATTCGTGCACTTGCGGGTATTTTTAATTGGTTGTTTGCACTTTAATTTGTGTCCTTTTAGGAATGCAACAATTTTTGGCGCCGTTGCCGGGGAACTGGCACGGTTGCTTATATGTTTTGTTTGAGTATATTTAGAGTACTTAATTTTATTTTTATTTTTCTTTGTTTGTCGTTTCATTTTATTTGAGTTTGTTTTTGTTTCTTCTTATTGCAGGAACACTCTGTTTATGTCCCTTTTGAATTTGGATATTTCATTAGATTGCACAATAGAAGATATCCAAGCTCAAGCTTTGAGAGAAAGGAACATCCAACTAGCTGTGTCTACTCCATTGCCTTTGTCATTCTCACCGTTTTCATCATCACCCTCATCACCAAAAGTCGAGTCACCTCCACCTGGCAGCCCCAGTTGCCAATGCGGAACTTACTATGCAAGAATACTCTTCACCGCCAACAACTGGACAGCCATCTTGCATAGTATATCCCACATCCACTTTGGAAAACTTTGAGCTGAGATCGGGCATGATACACATATTGCCTAAGTTCTTGGGAAATCCCGGAGAAAATCCTAATGCACATATCCTAGACTTTGAGGAAGTGTGTTCCACAATAAAGATCGAAGGCATGAGTAGTGATGAGATAAGAATGAGACTTTTCTCATTTAGTTTGAAGGATACAGCAAAGGAATGGCTTCACTATCTACCTCCAAATTCCATCACAACGTGGACGGATCTTGCTACAAAGTTCTTGCAACATTTTTTCCCAGCACAAAGGACAAATGAACTCCGAAGTCAGATTACAGGAATTTTGCAAAGGCCGGGAGAAAGCTTCCAGGATTATTGGGACCGTTTCAAGAAACTTCTAATCATTTGTCCGCATCATAATGTACAAGCTTGGCTTCTAATGCAACACTTCTATGAAGGACTTTTTGAAGCGGATCAAAATAATGTGAATGCAGCTGCCGGAGGAACTATAATGACCAAGACTCCAACACAAGTGCGAGAAATATTTGATCTTATTGCTGCAAATGCTCGCCAATATAATTCAAGGCAAAAACCAGTCAGAAAAGGGGAATCCTATGATGTAAGTACCCTTTCTAGTATGGAAGCTCAGATTGCAAACCTAACCAACATGGTGAAGAAATTGGCACCGGGATCATCCAAGGTTTGTGCATTTTGCTCCACAATTGGTCATGACACTGAGGATTGTCCCTTGGCACATGAGGAAGCAAATGCAGTGGGCTCATTTCAGAGAAATCAGTGGCCTAAGAATGATCCTTTCTCACAAACATACAATCTGGGGTGGAGAAATCATCCAAATTTCAGGTGGAGTGACAATTCGAATGTTCAACAAGGGCCAACTCAACCACCTCAAGGGCCAACTCACCCACCTCAAGGCCAACAACATACTCGCCCACCTCATGGTCAAATGCACTACTACAATCCACCACAACCACCACCTCAACCACAATCTACAGGAAAATCTTTGGAAGAACTTGTTGCTTCCATGGCTAGAAACACAGATAGTTTCATCACTGAGACAAAAAGCTACATGCAGAGGAATGACACCCACATGCAGAAAACGGATAAGGCCATTGCCAATCTAGAAACTCAAGTGGGACAAATTGCTACAGCTTTGAGTCAAAGGGAACCTGGTATGATGCCTAGCCAACCAGTGATTAATCCAACTGGGCGGGAGCATGTTCAAGCAGTTACCTTGAGAACTGGTAAGGTAATTGGTGAAATTGATGGTTCTAAAGATTTGATTCAAAATGTTGATGACATGCAGGTTGAACAAGTGACTGAGCCTAAAGGAAAGGATGAAAGCAACAAAGAGAAAGATAAGCAAGCAGCTTCTTCATCCGAGTGGATCCCAAAGCATGAACTTGCAAGAAGGGCAAGAAAGGAGAAGGTAAGTCGTGAACCTACTGACGAAGAAATCTTACGTGCTCCTTTTCCTCACAGGCTTATGAGTTCCAAAAAAATTCAACAAGCCAAGGAAATATTGGAAACCTTCAGAAAAGTGCAAGTCAATATTCCTCTCTTGGATGCAATCAAGCAAATTCCGAGTTATGCAAAGTTTTTGAAGGACCTTTGCACCAACAAGAGGAGATTCCAAGATCATGAAACGGTTGCACTAACGGAAGAAGCTTCTGCTGTTTTGCAAAGGAAGCTCCCTCCCAAATTAAAAGATCCAGGAAGTTTTACAATTCCTTGCATTATTGGAGATAAATTGTTTGACAAAGCTTTACTTGATTTAGGTGCTTCAATTAATCTGATGCCTTATTCTGTTTTTGAAGCCCTTAACTTAGGTGATCTTAAACCAACTTCTGTCAGCATTCAATTGGCGGACCGATCAGTGAGATATCCAAGAGGAATTTTGGAAGATGTACTTGTGAAAGTAAATGATCTCATTTTACCAGCTGACTTTTTGGTGCTAGAAATGGAAGAAGCTCCTATTCCGGGTGCGGATCTTCCATTGATTCTTGGCCGCCCTTTCATGGCCACTGCAGATACTGTGATCAATGTTCGACAAGGAACATTGACAATGACAGTTCAAGGGGAAACAATAAAGTTCAAAGTATATGATGCATTCAAACTCCCCAATGATGAACATGAATGTTTTCGTATTGATACATTGTGTCATATTGTGCAAAATACATTTAATAGTACTCATGGTACTGATTCATTAGAAAAGGTGTTGATACAAAATCCTCAAGTTGCTGAAATTGTTGATAATGAGTTACATGAGACTGTGAAATTCCTTGATGCATGTCCAGCCATACCACGTAAGTACACTCCAAATTTTATACCTTTGCCAGTCAATACTGAAAAGCTTGTTCCTTCTCTTGACAGGGCACCCGAGTTAGAGCTCAAACCATTGCCATCCCACTTGAAGTATGTTTATTTAGGTGAAACAGAGACATTGCCCGTGATTATTGCTAGCAATCTCAATGTGGAAAATGAACAGAAGTTGATGCAAGTGTTAAGAGAACACAAGGGAGCAATTGGTTGGAGTATTGCGGACATCAAGGGAATAAGCCCAACAAGATGCATGCATAGAATTTTACTGGAAATTGATTCCAAACCCACAAAGGATGCTCAACGCAGGTTAAATCCAATCATGACAGAGGTAGTCCGAAAAGAAATTCTGAAGCTATTGGATGTGGGTATAATTTATCCTATTTCTGATAGCAAGTGGGTAAGCCTGGTCCAAGTGGTTCCTAAAAAGTCAGGAATAACTGTTGTAAGAAATGAGGAAAATGAACTTATTCCTTCTCGTGTCAAAACGGGATGGCGTGTTTGTATTGATTATAGAAAATTAAATACCGCCACCCGAAAAGATCATTTTCCATTACCATTTATTGACCAAATGCTTGAACGTCTTGCAGGTCACAGTTACTACTGCTTCTTGGATGGCTATTCAAGATACAACCAAATTGCCATCGCTCCTGAAGACCAACACAAGACGACATTCACATGTCCTTATGGTACCTTCGCCTACCGGCGTATGCCATTTGGATTGTGTAATGCCCCGGCCACCTTCCAACGATGCATGATGAGTATTTTCTCCGATATGGTAGAAAAATTTATTGAAGTATTCATGGATGATTTTAGTGTGTTTGGTCATTCATTTGATTCATGCCTTAACAACTTGTCTTTAGTTTTGCAAAGATGCCGGGACTGCAACTTAATTCTCAATTGGGAAAAGTGTCATTTCATGGTACAACAGGGAATTGTTTTAGGTCATGTGATTTCCAGTCAAGGCATTGAGGTTGACAGAGCCAAAGTTGATGTGATAAGCGGTTTGCCACCTCCCACATCAGTGAAAGAGATCCGATCCTTCTTAGGACATGCCGGGTTCTATAGAAGATTCATAAAAGATTTTTCTAAGATCTCTCGACCATTGTGTAACTTGCTTGCCAAAGATGCAAATTTTGATTTTAATGATGAATGTTTGGCAGCTTTTCAAAGGCTCAAAACTCTTCTCACAACTGCACCTATCATTATGCCTCCAAATTGGAATTTACCTTTTGAATTAATGTGTGATGCATCTGATTTTGCAGTTGGAGCTGTATTGGGACAAAGAGTTGAGAAGAGATTGCATGCCATATATTATGCAAGCCGTACCCTTAATGATGCTCAGTTGAACTATTCAACTACTGAGAAAGAGCTTTTAGCTGTAATTTTTGCTTTAGAGAAATTTCGTTCGTATTTGATAGGCTCTAAAGTAATTGTTTTTACTGATCATGCAGCTTTGAAATATCTCTTGGCAAAGAAGGAAGCAAAACCAAGATTGATACGATGGGTTTTGTTGCTCCAAGAGTTTGATATAGAAATCAGAGATAAGAAGGGATCGGAGAATGTGGTAGTTGACCACCTTAGCCGATTGATCACTAACTCCAATACCGAAGAAGACACTCTTCCTCTTCGTGAATCCTTTCCTGATGAGCAACTTTTTGCATTACAAATTTCTGACCCATGGTATGCTGACATTATCAATTTTCTTGCTACAGGAAATATACCAAGGGACTTGTCAAGAGGTCAAAAGGACAAATTGCTGAAAACCACCAAGTCCTATGTGTGGGATGACCCATATTTGTGGAAGTATTGTTCGGACTCCGTGATTAGGCGATGTGTTCCCGAGACCGAATTTCAGTCCATACTCACATTCTGTCACTCGAACGCATGTGGTGGCCACTTTGGATCCAAGAAGACAGCATTAAAAGTTTTGCAAAGTGGATTCTATTGGCCAAGCTTGTTCAAAGATGCCTCACAATTCTGTCTATCTTGTGATAGGTGTCAACGAATGGGTAACATTTCATCTCGAAATCAAATGCCTTTAAATCCAATTCTAATTGTTGAAATATTTGATGTTTGGGGAATAGATTTCATGGGTCCATTTCCTTCATCTTTTGGAAATCTATTTATTCTACTTGCGGTTGATTATGTTTCAAAATGGGTGGAAGCAACTCCAACCAAGACTAATGATGCGAAAGTTGTTCTTAGCTTTCTTCGAGCCAATATCTTTTGTAGGTTTGGAACACCGAGGGCCATCATTAGTGATGGGGGATCCCATTTTTGCAACCGATCATTTGAGACCCTACTCAAGAAGTATGGCATAACTCACAAGGTGTCCACCCCCTATCACCCTCAAACTAGTGGACAAGTGGAGATTTCTAACAGAGAGGTGAAGCATATATTAGAGAAGACTGTTGGTCCTACTCGAAAGGATTGGTCTTTGCGCCTTAACGATGCTCTCTGGGCCTACCGAACTGCTTACAAAACTCCAATCGGTATGTCTCCATTTCGCTTAATCTTTGGTAAACCTTGTCATTTACCTGTCGAGCTTGAACACAGGGCCCTTTGGGCAATTAAGAAGTACAACTTCGACATGAAGGAAGCAAGAAATATCAGAAGGTTACAACTGAGCGAACTGGACGAGCTTCGCAATGATGCTTATGAGAACGCAAAAATTTACAAGGAAAAAACAAAGGCGTTTCATGATAGGCATATCATTAGGAAGTCGTTTGAAATAGGGCAAAGAGTATTACACTTTACCTCTAAGTTCAAGCTTTTTCCAGGTAAGCTTCGATCCCGTTGGACGGGCCCGTATATTATTACTAATGTCTACCCTTATGGTGCAGTTGATATCCGACATATTAGCACGGGAAATGAATCGAAGGTTAATGGGCATAGGTTGAAAGTCTACCACGAAAATGTTTTGCATCAAGAAGATGAAGTGCTCCACTTCATTGATGTACCTGCTATGGTGCAAAACTGAGTTGGGAAGGTAAGTCCCAATTTAATCTAAAAAATAATAATAATAATAAAAAAATTAAATAAAATTAAATTAAATTAAAAATTAAAAAAAAACCAGAAAACGACCGGTCGCTTTTGCCTTGCGACCGGTCGCTCGTTGGTATTTTGGAAGAATTAGACTCTGCCTAAGAACGACCGGTCGCTTTTACCTAACAACCGGTCGCTCGTTTGGTGTTTTAGAAAAAATTGAATCTGTTTCAATGCGACCGGTCGCTTTTGCCTTGCGACCGATCGCGCTTCTCGTATTTCAGTTGTTTTGAATCTGTTTCAAAGCGACCGGTCGCTTTCCACTCGCGACCGGTCGCTCGTCACGATATTTTTTTTAAACCGTTCCTTTTCTTCTTTTCTCTCTTCTCTCTCCTCACTTCTTCTTCTTCCCAGCTTCTTCCCCTTCGTTTTCTCTCTTCTCCCTCCCTCTACCTCCCTCACAACTCACCCTAATCCTAACCCAAATCACACTTTTCTCACTTAATTTTTCGAGTAGAATCCATTTTTGGCATCTATTCCTTGAAATTTCAAGTGTTTTCATCAATTTTGGGTGATTTTCAGTTAGGGTTACTGTAGCAACAAGGTAATTTTCGATTTTTTTTTTCTTGGTGTTTTCTCTTTGATTTTCTTACTCTAATGCATTCCTATAGTTGTTTTGTATCTAATTTGTTGATTCTCTTGTTTTTGTTTTGGGTTTGGATTGTGATTATCATTTGGGGTGATTTTCCTCAATTGGGTATGTTTTTCTCACTCTCAATCTCTTATTTGATTATTGTTGTTGTTATTTGTGTTTATTATTGAAATTTTGTCATTATGGTTGATTGTTGGGAATGTTGTTTACATTTTGGAATTTTGGCATAATTGTGCATTGTGTTTAATTTTGTGGCATTGTGGAATTTTGCATTGTGATTGATTTGTTGAATCGTTCGAATTGGTGCATAATTGAATTGTGGCAAATTTTGGCTATGTGCATGCATTTTGGTTTTGATATTGGTATAATTGTGGCATTTTGCATGTTTGGGAATTGTGGCATGAATTTTGTTGTTGTCTTGCTCTGTGCATTTTGGTTTATTTTCCTTAGATGTCTAGAGCTAAAAAGGGTACCAGAGGGGGTGCATCTTCTTCCGGAAGTACACCTCAACCGGAAGAGGCAATTCTCACTGCCACTGTGGTTACTGAGCGTAACCTAGATCTTAGTCCCTCCATCCAAACCGCTGGACTTATTCAAGTCCGGCACCTTCTTAGGGACCGAAACCTCTTACATTTAGCTCGTCTCTATAAAAAAATACAATGAATCATTTGTGCGAGAGTTTTATGCTGCTTTCCCTAGGGAAGAGTCTAGAGATGATGAAGATGATGATGATGTACCCCTTAAGGTTCGGGGCAAAACTTTTGAACTATCCACCTCCATTATCTCTGAGGTTCTTCACATACCTGAGAGTGGCACTCATAGTTGGAAACAATATTTGGGTAGGGATTTTGACATGCAAAGCGCAGCTGAAACACTTTTTTATGCTGACCCTGCTGCCTTTGCATCTCAACCCAAAAAGACTGTCCTCATTCAGGGTAAGTTGACACCCTACTTTGCCATCCTGTGGAGCTTTGTGCGCCACAACATCTACCCATCCGGCCAACGGTCGGAAATTCCCAAAGTAGGATTCATGATCCTGAAAATTTTGCATGAGGGAACTTTTTCCCTACCTATTTGTGACATCATTTTTGAACGCCTGAAGGCTTGTGCACGTAAGAAGAACATCATATATTATCCTTGCCTTGTTAGCATGATTTGTGAACGCTCAGGTGTTCGGGCTCGCTCTACTGATATATATGTTGAGCCCATGGGTCCCATTTCGGACACTTCTGTGTCCTAGAGCATCTCTCAGAGGCGCCATGCACATGCACCTGCTCCAGTGCCGCCCCGTATGCCACCACCACATGGGCCGGCCCCAGCACCGCCATTCCCACCTGCTCCCACTGTCGACACTTCTGCTTGGGAGCCCTCTCTCCAAGCCATTTGGGACTTGCAGATGCTTCACCACCAGCAGATGCAGCTTCACCACCAGCAGTTGCAGCATATGAGCACCTCCATTGACGCCATTTGGACGCACCTCCAGATGCCAGGTCAACCCGGGACCTCTGCACATGATGATGATGTTGTTGATGATGATGATGATGATGATGGTGATGGGGATGATGATGTTCAGTAGTACTTTGCGTATTGTACCTTTTTGAGCTTTTCGTTTCTTTTGTTTTTGGATTTTATTTTGAGACGGTTGTTAGTTTGTTATTTCAACTTTTATTGTTAGTTAAATCTTTCTTTCTTTTTTTGTTGTTGTTTACTTTTCCTTTTATTTTGTGATTATCCATTCCAATCTTTCTATATGACATTGTTTAATTTTAACTCTCCATCAGTTTTAAACAGTGTTTCATATAAGTTTGGGAAGTGTTTTCAATTCATTAATGCACAATCAGAACTTGGGCGTGAATACTTCTTCATTTCATAACATGTGATTACATACACACTAGTGAAAATGCGTACATTAAATTCATAATTACATGATCATTGTTGCATTCTGCGCCACCAGAGGCTTCTGCTAATTGCCTCTGTCTGTTCTTGCTTGTAGAATCTACAGCAGCTCTACATAATCTTCGTTCCTTTTCTGCAGCATCTCTACATGCTGGTTGGCGCTGTAGAGCCGCTTCTGCAGGTCCGCCACCAGAGCTTTCAGGGCCGCCACCTCCTCACTCAGTGCCCCGCACTCTCGTGTTCTCGCCAGTAGGCGCATGCCCAAATTTGTGGCCGAGACCGCGTTGAGCACGGTTAGATTGTGGGACTCGTCCACTGCCATCTGGTCAGACCTCTGCGCCACATGCAGATGATCTGCAACTGTCAGTCTGCTGACAGTCATGCCCTCCTGCATTACTGCCCTACGCGGCACCACCTCAGAGAAGTTTGAGGCCGAGCCATGATGGTATGAGGAGTTTGGGAAGATAGGGTTTGGAGGAGCCCGTGTCTGGGCATTTGGTGGTGCAAGGGACAACTTAAGGTTAAGGTCATCAACAAGCATATCTGGGGATGCCATTGATTTTTCTGTCTGGGCTTTTTGATGGTTTTTCTTGAGTTTGCAGGTTGAAATGCAGGATGCTCCTTCTTTCAACCGAGAAGTGGTTTAAATAGACATATGCTCATAAGGGAGCCGACACCACTTTGCATTTCCTGCGCAATTTGCGGTTGCGTCCGGTTAAAAGGGGAAGCATTTCTACTTTCGCTTTGCTTTCTTTTCCTCCCTGTTTTCTAGTGCATTATGTTTTGATTTCTTTTCATTTTGTCGTTTTTGTTTTATTTCAGTTGGGGAAGTGTGAATTGTGTCCTTTTTTTTTTCGTTTGTCGCATTCCTTTTATTCTGGTTTGGGGAAGTGCGTTTTGTTTTTCTTCTTTGTCTTTTGCAATTTTCTTTTCTTTTTTTTTTTATTTCCGGAAACGAGAAATTTAAAATAAAACAAAAAACAAGAAACAAATACACGGAAAGGGCAAAGACAACCAGGCACACCACTAATACATTAGAAATTATTCTTTCCCAGTGCTCGGTGTCTCGGCCATTGGACCTTTGAGTTTAGCCCTATGGCTATCCTCTTCCGGGGCTTCACACACAGCCTCTTGGGGCTCATCACTCGAGCTCCCAAAGATCGCACTCTTAGCTTGAGCGTACCTACTCTCGCGATCTGTTTTCTTGCGTTTAGCCGGTTGGTCCAGGTCCTCCAGCTGCTTTCTCATGTCATGGGCGTAAACACTTACCATCTTTGAGAGATTTTTGTTCTCTTCCCGCAACGCCTCCAGCTGGTGTCGATTCACCTCCACTATCCTTGCCCTTTCCCTTTTTAAACTTTTAATAATACTCTGGCACTCTTCCACCATACATCGCTCTGCCGCCAACTGACCTCTTAGCACCTCCACCTCATGGGACTTCGCAAGTAGGCGATGACCCACACTTGCGACTGTTGCGGTGCTTTGCACGCTTAGTGCCAGAGCATCGCTCACGACCCTGTTGTCATCCCTTGCTCCCAGCACCCGTATATCCTTGGGAGTCACTAGATTTCTAGCAACTCCAAGGGCAACATCGTTTTCCAGCAGTATCGAGTCGTTCACTGTCACGTGCCCCCGTGCGGAGGCAAAGTAGGGCATCCACACTGGTGCCACTGCTTGGCCCCGAGTCTGAGTCGGTGGAGCTAGGTTGAGATCCAGCGAGAATGGGTAGGAAGAAGCCATTTGAACTTTCTTTTCTTTTGTTCTTTCTTTTCTCTGTTGTGTGTTTCTGCGTTTGTGTGTTTTTTCCCCAACTCTTTCTCTTCTTCTTTTATAGAGTTAGTTTTTACGTAACCCTAGCCACTGCGCTTCTGCGTTTTGCGCGGCCCTTACGGCCTATCCCCTTAGGTCACTTCACCTGGTCCCCAACCCCTTTAATTACAGTTCCGCCTTTCAGCGCTTTTGAGAAACGAAAGTCGTCACGCCTTCCTATGAAGCCAATAATTCTGGCTTGGGACCGTGAGAGAGACCTCTGCTTGTCGACACGTCTCTCACTTTGTTTCCCGTGACTCACAGGTGCCGAGACTTCAGGGCCCACTTTTTCTATTTTACTGAGTCCTCGCTCTTTGTGCTTCTGACTTGGTTTCTTTGTTTTATTTACTTTCTTCGCTTTTGGGCTTTCGTTTGGGTTGGGCTTTCATTTGGTTTGTGCGTTTCTTTGGGTTGGATTTCTGCATGTGTAAGACTGTTGTTAGGGCTTACTGTTTTATTTGTTTCTGTATGGTTTCGTTTTTGTTTGGTTTCGTTTTTGTTTTTGTTTTTGCAACCGTGTTGTAGTTGTTTTTCGTGTTTGTTCTTGTATTTACTTGCTTTATTCCCTTTAATTCTTGTTTTAACGTTGTTGATGCCTGAATTATTTAACATTGAGGACAATGTTTGTTTCTAAGTTTGGGAAGGGATAGCAAGTCTTTTTCGTTTCACTTAAATTCTTACTTTCTTTTATTTTGTTTTCTTTTCTGTTTTGAGTCTTTTTTGTTCTTAAGTCACTTTCCGGACATATATGATGAGATTGTGATGAATGTTTAAATGACTTGATTGAAAATGCTTTAAAAAAAAAAAAATTGTTATTCACTAAATGGCATCGTTCTAGCATGATATGTTTGAAACCCTCTACGCACTTGCCATTTGTTTCATAATTCTCTAGTTGAGGGACTTGCATGATCCAAAGAATTGTATCAAGCATGAATTAGACTTGTATAACCATATAATGTGAGCTTTGAGCCTTGTGCTTCAATTCATGAGTGTTATACACATATTCTTTCTTTTCTTGTCATCTGAGTTGTTGTTTGATCTCATTATTCATTGATTTGGTTGAGCACTTAAAAGTCACTCATTCTTGTGCAATTTGATTACATGACATTTGAGAAATGATATTAAGGCCCTCTTTGGACCGTTTGTGCCTTTCAAGCTAACCCTATGCATGCTTAAGCATGATTTTCCATTGTTAACCACCTTGAGCCTATATGTATGCCTTTTCTTTCAAGTAACCAATTATTACTTCTAGCCTTAGCCTGAAAAACAAGAATTTACCTTTCTAAGGAACTCGTGAGCTTTAATTTAGATGTGTTTTTCATGCTAAGTTTGGGAAGGATTTTAAAAATTTTAAAAAAAAAAAAAAAAAAAAAGAGTACTTCACTCAAAGGGTGAAAGAAAAGAGAAAAGTTGTGGTTAAGTGGCAATGGTTTCAAATTCAATTCCATGTTTCTTGGTTGTTCAAATGGAAGGAAGGAGTGTGAATCGTAATTAGTGGAGGTATAAGGCTTTGTGGTCTATTTGATCACCAAAAAAAAAAAAAAAGTGAAAATCTCAAGCGTGATGTTTCAAAGTCTTTTAGTCAACGATTATATGCTCTTACATTGTGAGTTCCTTGGACTTTGTTGTATCCATATCCTTCATTTCTTACTCACCTAGCACCCTTAGCCCCATTACAACCTATAATAAAGACCTAAATTGATCCTAAATGTCATGTGTTTGAATTGCACACTTTCTTCTTCTTTTAAGTGTTTAGCATCCTTCTTGAGATCATATTCATGCATGTTTTTCATCTTGCTAATTGTGAGTTAAGTCCCTTATGGTTTAACTCTATTCTCATATTTATTATTGAGTGATGCATTGTAACCCTCTTCCGAGTGATTCATTTGTGAGAGGACAACTTTGGTGAGATTTGAAGTTACATTTGTGCTTGGTATGATTTTTGAAGTTGTGTGAAAACTGAAATTGGAGAATGAGTTTCATTTGGCCATCACACTACTACACTTGAGCATGTTGTGTTCTGAACTTTGCCGCCTTGTGACTAATGTCTAAACTGAGTTTTTCTTGTGAAAACTTTTGAGTCATTTGCATGAGTCGCTCTCTCTTCGGAAAGTGTTCGGAAAGATTTGTTTCGAGTCTTGTTTTAATTTCTGTTTTGCTCGAGGACTAGCAAAAGATAAGTTTGGGAAGTTTGTTCGGTTCATTTTTACACATGATTTTTCATGTTATTCACCCACTATTTTGAGTTAGTTCTTGACATTTTATAGCTTTTTACTTCCTTTTTGTGTTTTGTTAGATTTTACCTTGGTTGGAATGAAAATGAGCTAAAAGTGCATTATTGGTTATAAACTTTGTTTTTGTTCATTTTCGTAGGTCAACTTCTTGGCCTGGGATCAACATGCTCTGGTGCTCGGATGAGGTCATGATCTTCATGAGGGACTTGTTCCAATGGATGTTAACTACAACATATCGAAATTTGAGCTCTATTGGACAAGTATTGCCTATCCAACCAGTCCAGCATGTTACCACAGCTCTGGAAATCCGGAATTGGCCAGCTTTTACCTCCATTGTGTTATCTTGATTATTCTTGTTACCATAACACTTGGTAACAAGAATTTACCTTAGTAGATGAGAAATTTTCTGAAGCATTTGGCATCTTTGTGAGGACAAGGCTTCATCATTTGCAAGGGGACAAGAAGACAATGGGTGAAGACTTTGCATTAGAATACTAAAAGTAAAAGCTGGAAAGGAGGAGAGAGGGAAGCAAAAGGGAATTGCAATCTGAAGTTGGGGAGCCTTTTGAACGTGGGGAATGAAGTCATTCCAATTTTACACAGAGGAGAGCAGATTTTGGAGAGCTTGGAGCTTGGAGAAAGCCAAGGTGCAGCCAAGCTAAGTGGAGAAGAAAGCTTCCACCATTGATGACCTTGAAGCTTTCATCATTTTCTCAAAATCTTTAAACTCTTTCTAATTTTATTTTGAGCTTGTATTTGGAATAAGTATGAGCAACTAAACTCCATAGCTAGGGCTTAGGTTGAAGCCCTAAACATGATTACCTTATTGTTTTGATACTTGAGTGTATGAATTTCTAGATATTGTTGATGAATTCCAATTCACCAAATTAATCTATCCTTGATGTGTGTTTTTCCTTGGTTGGCCATCTTTGAAAGCATGCTTCTTGAGATTGTTGGGATTATGTGTATCTTCATGTTATCCTAAGCAATAAATGGATGAAGTAAGAATCATCCATGTGAATTGGTTTCTTGAATACCTAATGTAAACACCATGCTATTAGGATTCTTGTGATGTTCATATTCTCTTTGAACTTAATGGGTTTTTCTTGTAATTGAATCAAAGTACTAAGCACACCTAGATTCGATTATAGGGAAGGCACAAGTATTGTAGCACTCGTACTGCACTTTACGTACATTAGAGAGAATCAATGCGTCTTGAGCCACTCGTACTGGTCTTGATTGCGAACATCTTCATCAACACGTTTAGAGTTCATCACTTGAGTATTCATGAACTTGGGTAGAATTGTTTAGGGTGGATTCTGAAACCCTAGTGTTTGTTACAATTTGTTTCCACTCTTTGATAATTCATCTCTGCCATTCTCATTAAATTTCAAAGTCCATTTACTTTCATGCAATAGAAATAGGTCACATCAAACAAATCAAAACCCCCCCCCCCCCCCCCAAATGTGTGTGTGAGTTGCGTGTTTGACACGTTTTGTGTCTTTGTTACTGATTTTATTTGTTTCCGTAATTGTTTTGGACTTTTGGTCCGCTCTGTGTTCTTCCATTTTCTGTGCTGAATCCAACCGTATAAGGAACGTGAATTTTGGACGTATGGTTGGAAAGTTATAGGCAAAACACTGGACAGAGGTCGAAACGAAAAAAACAGAGAAAACGACTCTGCCCAAGAACGACCGGTCGCTAGTGTCTCACGACCGGTCGCTCAGCACACAATTTTGAGGTTTCGACTCTGTTTCAAAACGACCGGTCGCTTTTACCTAACGACCGGTCGCTCTTACCTCACGACCGGTCGCTGGTCACTGTTCACAGCACATTTCCTTTTTTGTTTTGTTTGTTTCTTTTACATTTCTTTACTTTCTTTTTAGTTTCAAATTTGCATTTGTGCATTGTGGTGTGTTAGTTAAGTGTTCTCTTTGTACTCGAATTAGAACTTATAAGAAACCGACAAGTTCTTCGTGGGATCGACCCCGTACTTACACAATCTATACTTCGATAGATTCGTGCACTTGCGGTTATTTTTAATTGGTTGTTTGCACATTAATTTGTGTCCTTTTAGGAATGCAACACATGTCTTATTCTTGTTCAAGGCATCCATTTCCACATTCATAGCATCTGTCCATTTGGGGCAAGATAAAGCATCCAATAGCTTAGTTGGCATACATTACTAGATAATTGACACAAATATGATGCATATGACTTAGATAAACGATGAGTTGTCACATAATGGCTAATAGGATATTTAGATTTGGCATGTATGTCAGGAGAATATTGTATTTTAGGTTTCCCACGAGTAGTTCGTAGGGATAATTGATAAGTAAACATAGATAGATCATCAGAAATCACCTCACTTGACTCAGTATCACGATTTGACTGGGGCAATGGCAGGGCAGAGGGGGGTCTTGTATCAAACTCGTCTTCGCAAGAAACACAAGGAACAACATCAGTCGACCCAGGCGACCAGTCACAACCTTCTAGGTAACCTGTTTTTCTAGGCAGGTTGTATCAGCATCAGCAATTGACCTAGGCGACCGGTCGTTTCTAGGTAGATTATATTATCTTCTGCTCCAGACATGTGCGACCGGTCACTATCTTCTGGGCGACCGGTCGTTTTCTCTCCGAAATCACCATTTGTACTATCATCACCAACACCCCTAAGTCCAAGATCCTGCAATTCAAGACCCTCCAATTTACTCCCCTTCTCCCCCTGAATTGGAGAAGAGGAAGAAACATAATACGGTATCTCTTCATGGAAAGTTACGTCCAAAGTAACATGCACATTCTGAGTAGGAGGATGATAGCATTTATAACCCTTATAAGTAGTAGAATAACCAATGAAGACATAGCAGAGAGCATGAAACTAAGTAGACACACCATTCTGCTGAGGAGTGAACGGAGTGGTAGTCTGGTGAATAATGCCTTGATCACAAAATAAATGGGTCAAGGTATTATTCACATATTCACCTCCGTTATCAGTCCGAAACACTTTGACTCGAACATGAAACTAAGTAGACACCATGGCACAAAATTTAGGAAGAATAGAAGCAACATCATGTTTATTCTTCGACAAATACACTCAGGTTAAGCAAGTGCAGTCATCAATAAAGGTAACAAAGTAGAACACGAGTGGGCACAACACACACAGGTCACCAGAAAGTCGGTTC